>NW_027269264.1:22783243-22903243 GCF_023055355.1 Agelaius tricolor | reverse complement strand
CACCCTCTGGGGGAAGAACCTTTTCCTGATATCCAGCCCAAACCTCCCCTGACACAACTTTAGGCCATTCCCTCAGGTCCTGTTACTGGTCGCCACAGAGAATAGATCAGTGCCTGCCCCTCTTCTTCCCATGTGAAGATGGTGAAAACCACAATGAGGTCTCACCTCAGTATTCTCCAGGCTGATCAGACCAAGAGGCATCAGCTGCTCCTCACACAGGTTCCCCTCCAGACCCTTCACCATCTTTGTGACCCTCTTTTGGCTGCTAATAGCTCAATGTTGCTCTCATGCTGCATTGTCCAAAATGCACAGAGCACTTGAGGTGAGGCTGCCCCAGCTCAGAGCAGAACAGGACAATCCCTTCCCTTGCCTGGCTGACAATGCTGTGCCTGATGGACCCGAGGACAGGGTTGGCCCTCCTGACTGCCCTATTCAACTTGCTGTTGACCAGGACACTCAAGTCCCTCTCAGCAGTGTTGCTCTCCAGCAGGAGTTCAAGGATTAATCCAGGATTTCATCTGCCCTCTTGAAAGGCACCATCATTTGTTAGGGGTTTGTTTTGTTGTTGTTAAATATAGCAGGAATGTGCTCTATGTTGACTGCTTCATTTTTCTTTTTTTCCATTGACTTGAATGACCCAGCAAAATTATTTTAGTAAGACTCCCCATCCCATTCTCCTGCCCTCCAAAGTCTAAGGAGATGTAGTTCTAATTTAAACTAAGGAGCTATGCTAAAAAACTAATGATCTGGACTTTGTTCAGTCTATCTCTTAGGACTGCAAATGTGCTATCATTTCTGGAAGAGTTTTTAGTTTGTCACACACAGCTCTCAGCTCCTCTTACTGGAATTTAACTAGGTCTCTTATTGTCTCCTGTGACTGATTGGGTAGCCGTGAAGTACTGCACCGACCCACACACTGATCCACCAACTTTGTTGGTCTGGTTCACCTGAGAGATAGTGAAATCCTGTCATGCTTCTCCAGTCCATAGGATATAGCAGCTTTTGCCAGAGACATATATTAGCATCAATCATGTGAGGACAGCTTAAACTTTTTGACTTTCAGCTGTTACATCATAAAAGAGTAATAAATCACTTCTGTTGTTCCTTTAGTATGAGGATTTTAAAGTACTTAATAATATGAATAAATATACTACCCTTTTACGTGAGAGGTGGGTAAA
The DNA here is from genome assembly GCF_023055355.1 of Agelaius tricolor. Taxonomy (NCBI): domain Eukaryota; kingdom Metazoa; phylum Chordata; class Aves; order Passeriformes; family Icteridae; genus Agelaius; species Agelaius tricolor. The sequence goes on along the minus strand of NW_027269264.1, from coordinate 22,902,065 downwards.
TAAGAGCACAATAGCATAAAGTAAGTTTCACAAAGTTGTTCAGCACATGAGAAAGGGAATAGAAATCAGGATCTTGAATTTTTTGCCTTAGCTTGTTGCTAACAGCAATAGTTTGCACAAGTATTGCGATACCACTTAAGGTAAATGGCATTAAAGTTCAAATCTTGCTACCATATTGTCCATTTATGGAGTGAAACGGGAAGAATTTAATATAAATATTTTATATAAATATTTTATTTAACTTAATATAAACTGACACTACATCTATTCTCTCTGGAGAATAGATGCAGTGTCAGTTTATATTAACTCTATCAAAGTGCACCTATAAAAGGTACCAAATGAAGGTTATGCAATTATTTTTAGGTGAATAGTTATTTGCCATTTGTGATGTTTGCCCTTGAAATCCAGAAACTACTTTAATGCAAGTTTATTTTAATTATATTGAATAATAATGTGGAATTGTTCCTCTTTGTACCTAATATTAAGCAGATAGCAAGTTAGCATAATTAATAATAGATAGAGACAGAGTGTTGTTCACTGTATCAGATATCAAAAACTTTGGATTTGGAATATGTTCCAAAAGAAGTAAACCAGTATAAATATAACAACTGTGTAACAATATGAAAATTGACTCCAATACTCTACCACCTGCATTCTCATATTCTTGGTATAAAAGTGAACCAACACATGCTTGTATGAAAACAATATCTGCTGCTTTGTCATTATTAAATCAAGAGCAGATAATAATAAAAGTATGTGTGAGAGGAATAGAACATCAATTATTCAGACTGCATAGCAGGAGTAGAGAGGTGCTCCTTCTTGATGTTCTCATATCTTTGCTTTGTCTTCCATTCACATGATTCAAGGTATTCTACTGTGCATTTGACTTTTAATCTGATTTAAAGACTAGAGCAGTGGAAGAAAAAAGCTCAATTCTTAAAGCAGGTATTATCTCTTTTTTGAGAATCAAAATGAAGAATTTTATGCCTACTTTGAATTTATGAAAATTGAAATATCTCTTGAATTTACAAAACTCTGGTGATATCAATTACCAGTTTTCCCAAAACATTCATAACAAAATCTTGGAGCTTTTTCTTTGTAAACCAAACTGATGTCTCTGCAATCAAAACAAACTGATTCATGTGAAGAAAAACCACAAAACAGGAGAGAAACACAGTGCTGATAAGAAGCCAGTTGCTCTGGTTTTGGTTGGGGTAGACTTAATTTTCTCCAAAGTACTTAGTATTGAGCTGTGTTCTGGATTTGAGCTTGAAAGGCTACTAATAACTCTGAGATGTTTTTGTTGTTGCTGAGCAGGGCTTACACAGTGTAAAGGACTTTTCTGACCCCCACCCCACTCCACTAGCAAGTGGGCTGGAGGTTCATGAAGAGTTGGGAGACAACAAATCTGGGAAAGAGGATGCCAAGTAACCAAAGGGGAATCCAAACGATATGACTTCATGCTCAGCTTAGGGGAAGATGAAAGAAGGTGGAGATGTTTGGAGTGGTGGAGTTTGTTTCCCCAAGTAACAGATATGGAGCTCCTCAAGATCTGAAGACCTCAAGATTTGAATCTAACTTTGCAAATTTTTTGGTTGTTAATTAGTAGCCATAGCCAGACAGTTATGATTTAAAAACCTGCATGATGAGCATTGTGTGTTTGGCTAATCTTTTCCTTTAAAGAAAGGAAAAGACAGCACAAAGACAATTGGGCTGTCTGGGCAAAAGCCACCAGGAGTGAAGTCAGCAGAATGGAGCAATATCTGGGGTTAAGGTAATTCTGACAGTGGGTGATTCTGATCATTGACTGATTGACTGCCTACTCAAAATGGACCCAGATCTCAAATGGAGACAAGAATTGCATATGTGGACTTCTAACATTAACATAAGAAGAAAAAATATAACTAGTAAATAGGGATTTGAGTACCAATTAATAAAAAGGTTCTACAATTTGTATTCAATGAATGCTGATGTATTTGTTCATAAAAATATAGAAATACCATAAAGTTTTGATGATCAGTGAGCCAGCCTTTTGTGGGTTCCCACCTACCTCTCTATTTTGTGTCAGCTGGAACAAAAGAATAGAAATTCCTCTGCTCCTTGTGTGAGTTGGTGCTGCACGCCAGGTAGCGAACTCATGTTCAGGACAACGTAGCTGCTGTGCGTGATGGAGCCCTGCTTTCCTGAGGACGGCTGATTGCCCATCTGCCCCTTGGAAGCACTGACTAAATGTCATGTTTTGCTTTGCTTGTGTGCACAACTTTTGCTTTACCTACTAAAGTGTATTTTTCTCAACCCACTGATTTCTCCACCATCCCGCTGGGTTGAGGGTGAGGGAAGGGCTGCCTGGGTCTTAGCTGCCAGCTGGGGTTAAACCACAACAACAGTTAAGCAGTCATTGAATGGCACTGTGCTGATGAGATAGAATAAATATTTGGCACAAAGGAGGAATATTTTAACCTTGCCCATAGATGGCTATCTAAGAGAATAGTTTGTGTATGAATATTCATTCAATTTAAAAGACTTTCCTCCCTTAAGTAAATAGCTACCATTCCCAAAAAACAGAATGGTCATATATGCAGCACAAACACCTAAGGCAAAGAGTGTTGTCCAGGAGTATAAATAAGGACTGTGTGAATTTAAGAAGTTAAAAATCAGACCCCAATTCTGCAGAAAGTTAGCTTAGAAAGCAAGAAGATAAGTCAGGTAATTATACTGGTCTGAAACTATGAAAATATTCTGTTGTGATTCAGATTTAATTTCTTCAGAAGGCTTTTCCACTTTCTACAGATTACAAAATGTGAAAGTGTATAATTATATCATGATATGTTTTGTATTGTGCTGAATCTTAGGTCACCCATTCACAGGTCTTTGATTCACTTCAACTTCCCATCTCTCACCCATATATTGCTACTATCCTTTCAAAACATAAACAGGAGCTCATAAGCATCTTGATCCATTTTTTCTTTTCTGTTGATAAATTTATGAATAATTAATTCAGTTAAATTAAGTAAGATTTAAGCCCAGATTTTATGATTTCTATTTTTTGTTTGTTGAGCAAAATTGGGCATTATCAGCTTCTTCCACATTTTTTGGTGGACTTCAACCAAAACAACTTTCAACATAGCTGCCATATGCTCAGGATACCCTGGCAAGTGTGTGTATGGTATGTATATGTGTAGAGAGGTGTGTGTTGGTATGTTTATATATTATGGACACATTTAAGTGACATCTGACTTAAGTAGTTATACAATCTTTTATATACACATTTACAAATATGTGTACAGATAATTTTGTGTATAGGTGTAAATATATGACAGTATGCACACACACAAAAAAAATTTGTAATCTGCTTGAAATGATTTTCTTGCCGTGCCATATGTCCCCACTGCTTCACAGTAGTGTCTGCAAGAGGTGCGTACAGGGTAGGCTGTCAATGTCACTATATAGGGATCTCTTCATGTTTTGAAGGTGATAAGGAATGTATACCAGCAGTTTTTTATCAGAAATTCTCATTGGGTACTCAATTAGCATATTGAATGATCACTCCTCTGTGTTATCACCAGTTTAGATTTAAGTTGTGAATAAATACACCCCTGCCATATAATAGGGCCTTATAGGAAGACTAACGTTGGGTTTTCATTTTTCCAGTTTCATAGCTTGTTCTGCTTGTTCTTCCAGATTCCCTGTCTTACTGCACATGCCATGGTTAGGCACTTTTCTCTTTTGAATGTAATTTTTTGCTTACCATGATCCCCTACTTATTAAAATCCCCTGCAAAAATTTTGCTTCTGTAAAAGTGTTGCACTGCAGCCTATCATGTCTATCCTCCTCACCCTGTATATCCTTGTATTACTTGTTAATCAGGAGAAAAGCTTGTTCAGTGAAATTCATACCTGTACACCATCAGACATTTTGCCATAACTTCTTTTGTCTCTAAGATGTAAATTCTGTGCAGTCATGATAGGAGGACCTTCTCTAGTTCAACAACTATAACTAAAGATAATTTTCCATCTGTTACATGCTCTGAGGCCATTTTTGTATAGATTAAAGCTAAAGGAAAAGGAAAAGGAAAAAAACTCATAAATGTTAATTAAAATATGTATAGATCTATGCATTAGCCTGTAAGGACAGTTTTTATTGTGCACAGGTTTTCCAAACTGGGGTCAGATTCTCTAAGATCATGCTTTTTAAATTTAGCTTGTTTAGAAAGTGTCTGTTATTCAATGTCTCATAGATTTCTGGAAACTGAGCTGAAGAAAAGCTTTTAAAATCCTGATGAAGACTGACACAGTCATGTAGATGGCACAGCTGCCACTCTGCCCGTCTGCCCCTCTCTGGAAATCCGTAGAAATCCTGGCCTTCATTTAAATCAACAGGAGCTTTGTCTCTCACTTCAATGGAGCCAAAATTTCACCCTGCAATTTGAAATACTCTCTGCAGTTGACAGGCAAGTAAAATGATTACCTCACTGTTCCCACTGCCTCTGTGTCATAAACTGTGCAAAGATTATCATCAGTGAAGTGCAGTACAGATGTTCCCTCCCTCATTCCTTCTAAGCCATCTTTCATCCATCTCCGTCCTCTTTTTTCCCCTACAGTTCTGTTTTTAACTTTTCACTGTATTTCTCTGGCATTCGGCACCAGGAAAAGAAACCCCTGTAAGACAGTTCATCTGTCTTTGGCGTTGGTTGACACCATCATTAGTGCTTACAAAACTAAGACAGCTTTATAAATCATGGGGCAGTTTGAAATGAGGGAGCTTTATAAATACAATAAAATGTCTAATAATTATTCAGAAGGTTTGAAATTTATCTGCTCTCAGTAGGGGTTCTCTCATTAGCCGCTCCATATGACTACACCACTCATGAGTGAAAAGGTCACCTCCTATATCATGAATATAAATTGCAGTCTCTTTAGTGTAGTTTTGATATGTTTCATATCTAGAGTCAGAATGTGAGAAATGAGAACATGCCTCCTAAAATCTGTAATTCTCAGAAGTGAAGAACGTTGGAATTGTCTGACCTGATTTGTGCCCACATTAGGAAGAAGAATGTGTACTTTTAATAACACTGTTTTCTTTTGGAAATTGTTTATCCTTCAACATGAAGAGAAGTACATTTAGGTGAAACTAAAAAGTGGATGTGTCTGGATATTTAAGTACTCCTAAAAGTTACTTTTGTGCAGCTGAAGAGCTGAAGAAATATTTTTATCCAGCCAGAATCCAGGCTTCAGTGCTGAGTGTTGGTGTGACTTCATTTCCTGGATATTAGTCTCTGATTTTTTAGCAGGTGTCACATTTTGCCCATGTTAGGAGGCAACATTTGCATTAATTTATTGTTGCTTTTAGGATTGTTGATAGTGGTTAATAGTTAAAACCTTTTTATGGAGAATACTGAAAAAAAATTATTTCAAAAAACCCAAACAAAAAGTGAAGAAGGAATGTTTTCTCTGAAGAAGTCTTTTAATGTGGAATAATTATAAGAGCTAATAGATTTATCTGGATGAAAGTAAGATTTCATTGCAGTATAGCTTAATGAAGAGAGGGCAGGAAAGGTTTGAGTGGTTGTGGATGACATTACTAGCTATTGCCTTTTCACAAAATGTAATAGCAGGCATTCCCAAGGACTGGCAATACTATCAGCATTCCAGAAGAACAGTGAGAAAAGTATGTATGGAGATATTTTTCTTGCTCCTTGGACTAGCTGCATCCCAAACCTACAGATCTGTAATGTATTCCAGTTTATTTGATTGCTCCAAAGCCAAATTTTCTACATGGTAAACGACGATTTTAATTTCACATGGGCTACAGCATAAAACATGTGGTGGCTTGAGTTGCATAACTTCAGAAGCCACTTGACAAGTGAAGCTATACTGAGTTCATAGCATATATAGATTGATGAAAGAAATGTTACTTCTAATATTAACAGGACTTCCATGAACTGAAAATTTCCTTCAAATTTTCAGAAATGAGTATTGTATTGTTGTTATTTTAAAACATATTAAATATATGAACATATTTTTAACCAATGTCACGGCCCAAATTTATTGTGGAAAAGATTAAGAATGGAGGTCTTTTCAATGATTATAATGTCTTGGTAGAAGCTTGTGGAAAAAAAGGGAAAAGAAAGGAATGTGTGCATAAACCCTCTGTGTTGCAGTCATAGAGCTGATTATCCACAAACATTTTCCTTTCAAAAAGTGTTTGATATTGAGTCCAATTTAAGATGGTGAAGATCAGTGAAAGATGAATTAAATGCTTCCTTGGAAGGCAGTAAAGTTCCACAGATCAAGACCCAATAAATTAAAAAATCTCTAAGAACAGCCCCTCTTAAGTAATTCCACAAACAAGGAAACACACCTAAAAAACCCCTCAGCTTGATCGAAAACCTTTGACAAAATCTTTGTGTTGCCAAAGAAGTGGATACACAGTAAAATTTCCTATATTTCACTCAACACACTTTCCTGGCATTAGTAAACCCTCTACTTCCTATTGCCAACCAAATGTTAACTGTTCTTCTGCATAGGAAGGATGATCTTCCTCTTTCCAGAGGAATTTATTTTGGCAACTGCACACATAGTCAGAAACCATTCACACAGCAAGAAAGAAATATGCTTTTAGGTAAAATGCCCACTCAACACACTTTGCAGAATGGTTCAAATTGAGTTTGAAGAGCTTTCCAGACACCAGTTAAACCATCCTCTCAACATTTTTGGAACCTAGTTACAGCACTGCCAAGTACCATCAGTGTCAAAAACAGGACTAATGTTTCCTGACAAATTCTCCAGAATTCCTATGACTATTTCAAGCCACGTTTTAAAAAGCAACATAACAAAAATCAGAACTCAACAGCACAACTAGTTACTGTTGGCATATTTTCAAGAATGCTATCTCATTTTTCTATACTGACTATAATATTTTAGAAATCTCTAGTATTTGGGATAGGATGAAATGTTTTGTGGCAAATACTAGCCAAGCATTTATGACATAAGAGGAAAATGGAAAGGGGAAGATAATGATATCTCTGTTCAAGAGCTTATATTGGTTGACACATTAGGCAAGGAACAAAAGACTCTGATTCCACTCTCTGAGTTTCAGACCAGAGAAGTGCAGGTTGGAAGGGATGTCTGAAGGTTATCAGGCCCATTACTATAGAGAAGGTTGCCCAGAACTATGTCCAGACAGCGTTTGAGCATCATCAAGGACAAGTTGGGCACTGTGCTCTCACATTAGTGTGCATGTAATATACACATAAATATTCTGGTGGCAGGCAGGCATAACCTCAGTATTCCTAATGGTTGTTCTCCACTTGTAGTGTATGTAGCTCACAGTCCTGGGCAGCTCACTGCCACACAGGATTGCAAAGCACTCCCTTCACTGGGTACAGGTGCTGCCTTCACATGGCCTTGTCAGTGGGTTTGAACCCCAGGGTCCTGTGATGAGGGAATGGTGCCTCAAACACAAATTTTTGGAAACAGGCTGCCCAGAAATGTGGCAGGAGAGCTCCTGCCACACTTTTGGGCCGTGGAGAAAGCACAATGGCTCAGCTTCTCCAAAGGCTCTTAGGAAAGACGAACCTCCTGTCCCTTGCCACTGGAGATGATACAAAGGTTGCAGTTAGAAGGGATAGCCAGAGGTAACCCTGTCCCTGCTCAAGTATGTTCAGATAGACCAGGTTGTCCAAGACCTTGTCAGATGGCTTTGAAGATCTTCAAGGACAGAGTCCACCACTCTTTGGGGACAACCTGTTGCTAGGCTCAGTCATCCTCCAAGTAAAAGGATATCTCCTTGTGTTGAGGAAGAAGCTTGTGGCCACATTTCTCTTCACAGAGAAAAGCAAGGCACAACTTCCCAAGGCTATTTCTGGGATTCACATTCTCTGAACCTCAGAGAAAGAAAAAACAAATCTTATCCCAATTGCTGATCCTCTTGCTTTCACAAGTGGAATGCATTGTGGAAGATTGCTTACCTGAAGGGAATTGGTAATTGAATTCTGGTGTGAGTTGACCAATTGAATCCAGGTGTGTGTTTTGGGACTGTCAGCTGACAGCCACGAGAGTCAGTGCAGTTGAGTGTGGTTGGGTGCTTGTGCAGATTCAGTTTAGATGTAATGTAATATAGTGTAATACAGCATAGAATAATATAGTATAATAAAGTAATTAATTAGCCTTCTGATATCCATGGAGTCAGATGCATCACTTTCTCCCCATGGTCAGAGGTTGCCCTGATTGTACTATAGGACCTGACATGTTTAAGCTTGTATCTATTGTTTTTACTCTGTCACTGGGCACCACTTAACAGATGCTGGGTCTGTCATCCTTATATTCTCCTTTCAGGTATTCAAGAAGCCTGATGAATTTTCCCCTGAGTGTCTTCCAGGCCCAACAACCTGAGCTGTCTGAAGTTCCTCCTACGTTTGTTGCTCTAGCCTCTTCATTATCCTAGTTCCTGTGTAGCTGCTCTCCAAGTATATTCACCACTCTTGTATTGGGCAGCCCAGAACTGGGTGCAGTACACCAGTCATGGCCACACCAATGCTGAGGTACAGTGAAGGATCATACAACCTGCAGGTAACATGTCAGCAATGGAAAGAGAAAGGGAAGACTGATTCAGTGATCAGAATCCGATTTTATTGTGGGATACAAACGCTTATATGCTATTTTAGGGAGCCTAGTAAAGTGTACTACAATGATTAGGTTAAAATCACATACACAAACTTATGCATATAACAACATCTCTTGCTTGCAGAGTTTAATGAGATTCTCTTTTTCCAGTAAACCATCTGATTGAACCTTCTTGCAACCTAGGTCTAATTTTCAAAGTTTCATTTGCTTTTGCCAAGGCATCCTGTTATCAAATCTCTTATGTTAACCAGATCCAATGTCCATTGTCTATCTTGTGTCCCCCAACATTCCAGCCGCAACACTTGTCCTTATGCAGCCCAGCACACTTCTGCCTGTCTTTACACAAGAGAATAGTGTTGGCTCTTCATCTCTCTCTTCAGATCTCCTGAATCTTTTTCTGCAAGGCTTTTTCCTATCTCTTTATTTTCATCATGTACTGGTGCAGGGGGCTGTGCCTTCCCAAGTGCAGAACTGTGCACTACCCTTTGCTGAACTTCAAGTGGTTCCTGTTTACCCATTGCTCCAACCTGTTGTGACACCTTAGGTTTGGGGTTTTTTTTCTCAAGGAAAATTGACTGACAAAATAATTTTTTGCTTTATGATTTAAGAACATGGGTAAGTGATTTTTTCCCCCTAGGTTAGAATCCTCACTACAGACTTGAAGAGAGGTAAGAGAGAGTGACTTGAAACCCTGTCCTACTGAGTCTGATGGATAAACCACCTCAGTCCTCAGTCACCCACACCTAAACTTACTGACCTTTCTTTCTCTGAGCTTGTTTCTCCTAGTTTCTACTTAGCATAATTTCTCTAGTACTAAAAGACATCTTACCACTTGTTTAGAGTTGAGGGAAGTCAAATGTAAAGCAGTATTTTTTTTTCTTTTAACACTAATCACCTATTATTTTTCGGAGCATCTAGTTGCTGTTTAATTCCTGACCCGTCTCTGGTCTCTCTTCTTGATCATTATTCTAGCATCAAAGAAACCTGTCTGGAACAAAGTACTAAAGACACTGATATGCTCTCAGGAACAAATAGAGATTTCAATGGATCTCTGCTTATGTTTCAGAAGATCAGTTGGTTGAAATAATCCTGAGTAGCTGCACTTCCTCTTGTGTTTAGTGAGACTCTGAAGTTGACATTTATTCCAAGGCTCTCAGAGATACACACCTGTGTTATGAGAAGAACATGTTATTTTTGTGGTCTGAAGAAGCTTTGAAAAACCATCTGTGTACCTAGAGTATTTGTCAAATACAATATTCAGTAGTTTACAAAATGCATATAGATACAAAACATGTCCATCAGGGAAAATAATATAACATTAGAAATAAAGATGTTTTTTGTTAGTTTTAAGATATAAAATTAGGTAAGACGTTTATGTCTATTACCTATTTTTTGCATTTTTTTTCTGTGAACGTGTTTTACCTCTATGCTGTCAAAATTTGCTTGCTCCGCACCCCTTTATTTCCATGCTTTGATTTTTTTTTTTTTTTGGCTGTCTTTTTGCCTTTATCTTGTCTTCTGACTACTGCTGTCAGATTGTTTTGCTACACAGAACAGGGCTCTTCCCAAAGAACCATCTGAAATATTATTCTTCAGCCATTTAGAATGTCTAGGGACACACAGGTGTCAGTTCAGTCAACTGAAATTAGCTAATGAACCTAGAGATAACCCATTGCCTTTCACAACATTTTTTATATGATATGACTTTCAAGTTGAACTTAAAATGTGTTTTTAACAATAAAGACTGTGTTAGGTCCAACAGCCCTGTCATTCCTGGCATTTTCTCTCTTTTTCTTTTTTTTCTTGCCCAGAAGAAACCGTTTCAGTTAAATGAAGAAAACTATATCCTGGGATGTAACACCTGTCAGTGGTTCATAAATGTGCAGGTTTTGTTGTGCTTTTTCCACTCTGTTTCATGTGCTGGCTTTTTTTGTGTTGCCTGCCTCTGACAAATATTGCAGTGAATTTTCTGGCCCTTGGGTAGGCTATAGAAGGGCCCAGTCAGAGACCAAGCCTGATAACTTTCTGCCTCTTCTGTGATTATTGCAGAGTCATGAGGAGCAGAGGCAATATAACCTGTAGTTGAAAGCTGTCTACAGAGCTTGCAAATACTTAGCCAGTTCAGTGTACTCTCATTCATTAAGTTGGCCAGTCTTGGGAACAAAAAAGGACATGATCCCATTGTGTTAGAGAGACCAAGAAGAGCAGGTCCTTAGTGAGCAGGAATGCTGCTCAATTGCAAGAAACTGACCAGGAATGCCAAAAGATTTTGAGGAAAAGTAACTGAAGTATTAACTATCTAAATAAAAATTAATCAAAATATGAGGAAACTTTCTTTTGTTAGTTACAAAAAAGAAGGAAAAAATTTTCTTTTAGAGTGATTGTGTTTCAATACATTGATGAAACTTTAAGGGGAGAGAGAAAGAAGTCACTGGTAGACATCTAGACAATAAATTTTATTGATAGCTGGACTTCAGTACTTTGAAGGAGGGTGTTGTTTATTGCATATGTGATTAGCAAGTCTCCAGTCTTAAACTTTGTTGAGAAAATCTGAACTGAGCAGCAAGTTTATTTAGAAGGTAGCCTCTTCCTTTCACTGTCCTGAGCTGATCCCTGCATTTCTAAAGGCTTTTGTATCAAGTCTGTTCCTCTTTTGCATGAATTTTACTGGCATCTGAAAAGAAACTCAAGGATAAATAGATAATTAAACTCCTATCTGAGTAATTTTTAGTCTAAAGGCTGATTGAAACACTTAGCTGATCCAGCTATTTCAAGAACTAAAAGGAAGATATAAAAAAAGAAGGCGAGGAGAAACCCTCTTGAATATCTTGAATAAAGCATCCAATCATCAGGTGTCATCTCTGCCATGAACATTTAGTAACTGATAATTGCTGTAACCAGTGAGCCTTGCAAATATTATCCAGTAAATTTTAATTAACACTCTGGGGACTGAAGAATAGCAGAACAAGCTCAGGGGAGACTTTTCCCAAACCAGTGGCAAAGTGTGCTGAGTAATTTTAGATCTGCCTGCCTGTCAAAGTGGATCAGCGTCATCTTGCCACTTATGCTGAAGAAAATGCACCTGTTTCTACATGGAAATAAGGTGCATTATCTGCCAATTTGTGCAGCTTATTTTCAGCATTGCCTGAGTTTGACAAGTGGAAAATATGAATGCATGGATTATTAATTCATAATCCAAGGGAAAAAGAAAAGGTGAAAGAGGTCTGTGGGTAAAAAAAATAATGTACTTGGTATTGCAGGACCTACCAGAAGCCTTCTAAATAAACATACCATGGAATTCTACTAAAAGTCTAGAGAGACAAATATCCTTGCAATGTACTTTTAATATCAAAAGAAAATCTAATCACATAGAAAATTCAGCAGCATAAAATGACATGGCTTAAAACAGTACAGACATTGTTTTAATAGCCATAATTTTCTTTAAAGCTCCATAATAATGGGATAGACATTCCATTTTAGTATTCTGAGTCCAATCTTCTGAATATTTAAGCTACAATAAATATTAATTTCCTAGATATGCTCAATAGATATGACAACATCTAGCTTTGGCTCTGCTTTCACTGCTACCAAGTAATGCAATAGAAATCAGTGAAACCAGAGTACATGATTATAAGTTAATCTCCAGGCAGCAAATAACATCATTAAAGAGAAATCATTAACTTCAGTTAATATCCATAAGTCTGTGAAGGCTAAAATCCACACACTATGGCTTCAGCAGGACATACTTCCAGCCACTCTTTTTATTCGGGGTACACTTACCTTGCTTAGAAACTGTGTTTTATAATTTTAGTGATAATGAAAAAATCCTTTTTTGAAGCAGCTTAGTTCAAGAGGCTCTGATATTAACCAGAGCTGTATGTCCACTGCCCTCTAAATGGTCCTTTCAGATATGTCAATTAGTGAACTTTAATTATTGTACATATTAAAGGCATTAATTTATTATCATTAGGTCTCAGAACAAAACGAGCAGTAGAAAAAACTGTGCAGTAAGTTATAAATTAACAATACTGACATAATATCTATACTACAGATAACTAGGAAGATTCTTTCTCTAGTCTCTTAACATGTGACCTGTTATAATGAATGCTACAGCCACAATATTGATAAAGCTACCCATGCACCAGTAACTTGTGTGGTCATTTATCTGAATGTCAGCATCTTTTGAAGCTACTTTAGGGCACAAAGGCATTTAAAAAGTATTTCATTAATTATGAAATATATATGAAAAAGACATAGAGCAACACATAGTTAAAATTGCTCACCAGCTACTACGTCATCATGAACCTTTAATAAATTTAAAATGTTGTATACCCCCCTTAGAATACTGTTTTCTAATGATTTGGAGGTAACTATAAAAAGGCAATGAGCTGGCATCACTATTCTCAAGGAACAAATCATAACTCCAAATTGATGAGCTTCTCCATACAAATGTACTAGAAATAAAAGCACTGCACACAAAATTAAAGGCATGAGGTTTTTGACATTTTGTCAAACTCTAGCAAAAATAGAATATAATTATTCATCATGCATGATTTTAACAAAAATTTAATAGCAGAATTATGTGATCACGTATAAAATTGCAAGTCTGAACTCCATAGAAAGGGAACTAGATTTTGAATAAATTGAAAAACTAATTTGTTTTATAATATTTAAAATATATATATTTTTAAATCCAGCATATAAGATTTGCTTTTGAACAGAAATATTTCCTGTGGCACACTTTCTTAACATATTGCGTAAGCTCAGTTAAGAAAAGAAACTTTCCAAAAAAGGCTGTCTAGGCTTGAACATTAGGACAAGGGCTTACAAATTAGCACTTAATTAATTTGTTGATAGATTGTTGTATTTGTGGCTAAACAGTATTGATTTTTCTATTACTTTCCACGTTGTGGACTTGGGACAAAAGTGAATAAGCAGTTCTTTAAATAATTATAACGTCTTGATGGATAATAACACATCAATTAACTGTCACTTAGAAGTTCAAACATAATTGTTATACATCTATCTTCTGTCTTTATCATCAATCATTGCAGTATCTTATCTTAAAGATATTTTCTATGGTTCGTCTTAGGAAATGAGAATAAAATTAATGTCCTTGGAAGTTTAAAGACTGGCCCAAGGCTATGCAGCAACTCAGCAGTAATACAACCACTATGATTAGCCAGGTATTCTGACTCCCTCTCCATAGACATAGCTGTACCTTAACAAACCCGTTAAAGAAAAACATGGTAGCAATAAGGGGATCTTTAAATTTACTTTATCTATAAAACAACACCTGTAAAAAGGTACAGAGGACATACCACAAGGCAGGTACTTGGTGCTGTAGGGAGAGAAATATTCTGCCTTCTTCTCTCTTCCTGATAGGAAGAGAGGAAGAGACTTGTGTGGACAGAAATTAGTTAAGAAAATTTTCAGCCACTTCCACATCATAATTTTTGAATAACCATCAAGTAGCTTGCTATTTGGATACCATCAAGGGAGGAAAATAAAAAAACAAGACATCATTCATTTTTGAGTCATAAAGGAACACGATACTTTTGGAGAGAATCAGCTGGCATGGAGAATTAGAAAATAGGAAGATATATGCCATTATTTAAGCCTGAAATTACTCAGGATTTGGTTTCAAAACATTTAATTTGCTTTTCAACAGGCCTTCTCCCTTGTTTGGGATAAAAGCAGAAAATTTATGGATGAGGCCTTCTACAGGCAGCTTGCAGCAGCCTCAAAGTCACAGAGACTGGTTCTTGTGGGAAACTTAAACTACCCTGACATGTGCTGCAGAGCCATCACTCTGAAGCACGAACAGCCCAGCAGGTTGCTCAAAAGCATTGATCACAGCTCCCTGTCATGGATAGTGGAGGATCCCACAAGGAATGTCGTAGCTGTTTGACGTCACACTAACCAGCAGGGAAGGCCTTGTGGGGGATGTGAAGGTTGGGGGCAGCCTTGGCTGGATAGTGATCATGAGATTGTGGAGTTCCAAATTGGGTGAGGAATGAACAAGGCAGCAAGTAAGATTGCATCCGTGGACTTCAGGAGAAATAACTTGAGGGATCTTTTCAGGGAATTTTCTAGAAAGAATCCCCTGAGGACAGGCACGGCAGGGAAAAGGGTTGCTTTCTCCAGGCTCAAGAACAGGGCAGACTGATGGAGTTGAACCAAATGGGCAAGAGATGTCTGTGGTTTAATTGAGAACTGTCATTCCTCAAGTGCAAGCAGAAAACACACATGAGATGGAAGCAGGGTCAGGCCGCTTGACAAAAGGAGCTGGGCCTTTTCAGCCTTGGGAAGTGAAGACAGAGAGTGGACCTCATAATTGTATATACAAATATCTGAAGGGACGATGTTAAGGATGGATCCAGACTTCTCTCAGTTGCGCCAAGCAATAGGACAAAATGCAATTGGCTGAAACTGATGCATAGGAAGTTTCATCTGAATAAGAGGAAGAACATTACTGTGCAGGTGACTGACCACTGAAACTGACTTTCCAGAGAGGAGTCTCCCACACTGGGGATATTCAATAACTTTCTGGATGCAACTCTTGGCCACATGCTCTAGGATGACTCTGTGCTTGAGTAGGGAGATTAGACCAGATGGCCCGCTGTGGTCCCTTCCAACCTTACCTGTTCTGTGATACTGTAATTCTGTGACTTTCCCCATGTGAACTCTTGCTGGCTGAGACCAATGAAAGTGTTGTCTCTCAAGTGTTTTCTCAGTAACTCCTAGAAAAACCTTCACCGGGTTTTTTACCAGGTGCTCAAGTGAGACTGACAGGCCTGTAATTCCCAGGGTCTTCCTTCATTCTCTTCATGGAAACTGAGACAACATTTACCAGCTTCCAGTTCACTCAAACCTCTCCAGACTCCTCAGACAAACTGAAATGTTGAGATCCTGTGAAGATATTTGCCAGATCTTTCAGTACACTGGAACTAATCCTGTCTGGACCCATAGATTAATGTCCATCTAGCTGGAGCAGAAAGTTCAGAGTCAGCTGAGATTTTATTATATCTTCAATCAGTCTTCTACACAGGGCTGCAGAGACTGAAGGTGTTAAAGGCAGAGTTAAGAAGACATGAAGTGGCACTGGTTAATTATGTCCCATTTTTCAGGTGACCAACCTCCTTGAGTTATGGATCACTGTTACCTCTGTTCTCCTTCTTCTGTTAACATATTTAACAAACAACTCTTTTCATTGTTCTTCACAGCACTGGTCAGCTCAAACAGTAGACCTTTAGACCCTTGCCTGCACAAATTTTCTCCCTACAACATTGAAGAGCATCTCTTTAGCCTTCCTATGTCACCTGTCCTTGCTCCATACACTTTCCATTTCTGCCTGAGTTCCAGCAAAAGATTTCCACTGAGCTAAGGCAGCCTTCTGCCCCGCATGCTTGACTTCCAACACTTTTCTGCTTCTATGCTCTAAAGAGACGGGTTTTAAAAATGACCAGCATTTGTGGGCCCCAAAACCTTCAAAACAGATTCCCATGGAACATTAACCTTCTTCAGCTTCTTCTTTATCCCCATATCCTGGGGATAAAGGCTGAAGTGCGCTGGCAGTTTTTCTCCTACTGCCAATAATTTAATACTCAAATACCGCATGGTCACTGTGACCAAGCCACCAGTCACCATTTCACCCACCCTTTTTTTTGCTGCTTACAAACAAAATATCTAGCAGGGCATCTTTCTTGCATATCAGGCCAACTACAGAAACTTACACTACCTGTATCAGAAAAGTTTCTTACAATAAGCTGTCTTTAATCCCTGTTCTAAAGGGGAAAACCAACTTTAGTTATTAGACTATGTTCATACTCAACAGTGCCTTTTAAATGAACGTTTTGCAGAACATTGCACTAGTCTATCTAAAAGTCTATCTAAAAGATATTTCAGTGTTAAGAATACATGCTAGAAATGTCATTGTTTTAAGAAATGGAATTAGTCACTATTATTACATATACATAGATCGATATATTTATTTATTTGAAGGCTTTATTTCTTCCTGAAGGGTGACATTATCTTCCACAGAGGTAAACAATAATTCTATATCTTTTCATTGAATTTTGCAAATTTATAAATGATAGGAGAAATAAAAGGCCTGGCAGTTATCCATCTTCATGAATCTTCAGAGGTCTTAGATCTGTTCTTCACCTGCATGTTCTTTTAAGACTCATATTCTCAGAAGTAGTAGATTTGTATGGCACATTAGCATTTTAGCTCAGAACATGAACATGGTTTTAAAATAGATCTCCTAATCTCTCCACTGATTTTCTTTTAGTCTTAGACTACATGAACAGTCTTACTTTTCTACAAAGCAAAATCAGAAGCATGTCAAAAATGGTGCAAGTGCCAGTGACTGCTCATCCCACAGAATAAGACTATAGCTAATCTGAAACAATTCCTTGTAAACCATCTACGGTCTGAATGTTAGATCCATGCTGAAGAGATCTGCTGCTTTAATGCTGTATTACTCGTTAGTGTAGATAGAGACTTTGAAAGTCTTCAGAATTTCAGAATGTGGATGGGAAGAGAGTTATACCTAGTTAATGCCAGTCACTCACATTTTTGTTGTAGCTGTACCTGTCTCATATTGACAAAGAAAGTGAAAAAAATATTTAAAAAAAAAAGTACTTTCAAAATCTCTACTTTTGGACTTAAAGAATATATTAATATCCTCCATCTTTGAAGTGCAATATTGTATCTCTTCCAATGTTTGTGTTTGTTTTAGAGTGAAAGATTCTTACAGCATAACATCTCTTCCTAGTATTTTATGCTTCTGGTTGTACTACGATAAATTAGTCACAACTAGTCTTCTGAAGATTAATTTTGGAGAAATGACAAAGAGTCCATCCTCCAAGAGACTAGACTGCAACCTGTGTCATGTAGGGATATGTTCTGGCATAGAGGTCCTCAAGTATGAAGATTTCTGCACTATCAGTTGAAGCTTTGCCTTCATACTGAGACAGCCTGAGCCCAGACTCAGTTTGTCTAGGCATAAGGAAACTCAGGAGCCAAAATGAAATGTAACTATCTGGAGATGAGTAACTGCAGCTTGTGACCAGTTTGGTTGCAATATATGTCAGAGCTTTCAACCAAAATGTATTGGTGAGAACAGAGAGGAAATTTTGACACTGATTTCTCTATGCAGTGTTACAGTGAGACTTGATTTTTGAATGTTCTGTCAAAGAAAAGCTATAAGCATGGCCAGGACTAACACAGTTGGTAATCTCAGCTGCTTGTCATCCCCCGTACATTTGGAGCACATACAGTATGGAACTTAGTACTGACAGAGCCACTGTGATTGACAAGAGAATTGCTCTGTCTTCTGGAAATGTACAACATAGAAGGCTTTTCCAGATGAATTATTCATTCAAAGCTTCCACCAACAAGAAACAAGTTGCCTTTGATTCAGGCAAGATTGTGATGAGTGGGATGATGTTGATAATATTGAATAGAAGGAGGTGTGATGATAAAAACCCTGAAAGTAGTGTGAGGACTGCATCTGCTAAATAAATTCAAAGCTACTTTTAAAAAAACCCAAGCAATACAAATAATGGAAAATTGTAAATACATTAAGAGAACAACATTTTTGAAATTGATGTTAGTAAGTTTGCAGTATATTTTAAAAGAAAGAATGAAGAACTCTAAAACATGACTCTAAAATAAATAAAAACCTCTTTAAAAAATAGCAGTGCTAATTGCATTAAGAATTAGAGAACCTTTATTGCCCTGCTCTTGGGACCTTTAAAAGTAAAGAAAATGTATTTCCTCCCTCAAAAAAACAAAGGGCATAACTGTTAATGTAATTTCTCCTGTGGTCAGGAGGCTATACAATACTTAGTTTTATAGAAAAGTGGTACATTTTCTTTCCATAGTCCTCTGTTCAAGACATACTGCTGTCTATCCCTTTTCAGTAAAGTAATACTAAGCATCAATTTTGACTTCTAATTTTGAGATAGGTTTTCCAGAAAGAGCTTAAACATATCATAATATAGTACTACCACTCTTCTGCATTTCCAAAGGGAACACACTAGTAGGTCTAAACCTACACTGAATATTTTATTAACTGTGAAGAAAATAATCCAACTTGCAGCATGGATAGATGAAAAATCTTAGAATCTAATCAGTGTCACAGAATGAAATGAAACATTCACCTGTCATACAGCACCAGCCAGATAGCTCTGGATAGGCTTTGACACCTCCTTTATAGAAAACAAATTTTTCACAGGAAGTCAAAATCAATTTCTTCCAGAGTGTGAGCACTCTGGGTTTGTCAGTCTACCTGGCACATTGAGAATTTTAAACTAACTGAAATTTTGTGGCAAAGTCAGAAGATAAGTGGGGGTTTTATGGTGTGTTTGCTTTTTTGTGGGGTTTTTTTGTTTGTTTGTTTTTGTTTTTCATACAGTTTTAATGGGATAGGAATACAAAATTCTGCATAATACATGATGATATTTGCCATGTATCTTACATGATTACTTTTTAATCTGTGAAAAGTATGAAAATTTAGCCATCTATCTTAGTTTATAATATTCTAAAGTGTATGGGAATGAAGAATAGCATATTTTTGTAGCTATATGTGTTTTTCATGCTGTTGAATGAAGAACACTAAATTTTAAAATGAATTGACAAACTCATGTTTTTTTTACTATGTGTTAAATGCTTATTTAACTGCCCTTTGGATGGAATTGTTGCCCTCAAGCTACTATTTTATTGGATCGTTGCTAAATCTCTGAAATAGAAAAAGACAAGAAAGAAAAAACACATTGAATTTAGTGAGAGAAAGAGAAGGACAACATAGCCTATTAATTAAGAAAATAAATTCAGAAATTATTTCATCGAATGGAAAAAATCCAAAAAGGATGCAAGGATCCAGTTTGTAACCAATAAAGTTATTTTTTATTGATGTGATTCATATCGTAGACATTTAAAACACAAGATATATAATTCTTTTTTCAGATGTCTAGCTTTAAGTGTTCAATTTATAAAATTTGGTGATAGTCAGTTCCCTGAAAAGTAATCTATCTGTCTTTGATCAACTTTAACACATGAAGTCTCAATATTTGTAGTACCTCAACTCTGTGAAATATTACACTTCAAAATTACAGTCTAGGCTACTTTAGCAAAACAAAGAATTCCAAATTGGTCCTAATAAATAACACTGTGAGTATTTTTGGCAATAATATGAGGTGCCTTGGAGTCAAGAGTTTGAGATCTTTTTAATTTCTCCCAAATTTTTAGGACAATGGAAATTTTTGAATACACAGGTAAAACTACATTTTGCTCTTGAAGTTGTTGTATGGGATTCATGATGGTCTATTTCATCCATTTGTAGACTCAAAATACAACTTATAACTCTATTTGAATTCTCTATGTAGGCTTCTATACTTTAGAAGGCCGATTTAGATAAGTTTCATAAATGATCACATATGCAGAGAGAACACAAGCTTTAGAACATCAGTTTGTACAGTCAGTACAGTACAGAGTCCTATGCTATGAAATTCATTCTCCTTTCTATGGAAGACAGCAATTAATTTGTTTCTATATGTAAAAGTTAAACTATTCTGAAGAGTGGTAAATCAACACTTCCTCCTCCACTGAATTTCAAGAAGTTCATTTTATTTTAAATGAGCTTATCCATAGCTGAGATTCAGAAGGTTATATTAATTTTGACCAGCATACTGTAGGGTAGATATTAGTTTTGTCTGTATGCAATTTGCCCACCTGTGTTCTTTACCCATTTACTTTGCCTAATTTTAGAAAAAATGCATTAGTATGGAATGCATGCTTAATTCATTCCTACTTGTATTGGAGGTCTGGATAAGTGAAAATAGTGGTTCTTATTTATGTCTGTTCTTCTCTATCGACAGATTAGTTCCATTTCCCATAGATGAGTGTGGCAAATAATATAATTCACATTGGTCTAGTAGTCACAGAATATGGATTTGACTAGATTTAGCACTACTTCTAACACATGGGCCCAGTCCTGCATTTTAGAGAGATTATTCTCCAGAGATTCACTAGGCACATTAGTTAAGAATGTGTTATCAGGTGGCTGAATAAACTGAGATTGGCGAATGAATTATGATTTTAATGGGATTAGAAGTGTGTAAGCTAAGTTCATTTTTCCTTGACTTTGTTTTAGTAAACTCAATTGCAATGCATATGTAACATTTCAGTGCTGCCCTGGCACCAGGAAACGCAAACAATTGATTTGTTGGTAACTTGTTACAGTATTTATAACAATGCTACCTTCCCCCCCCCCCCCACTCTCTCTTTTATTTTTTTATAGGGAAAATTATAAATAAGGGACACCATTCATGTTTCTCAATATATCTTTTTAGATGGCTCTGTATAATAATCTTGAATAAAAATTAAGAATAGTGAGGCCATCTTTCACTTTAAAAAAGGATATTCTACATTACATATTTTTCACAAATAATATGTTTGTTTTTATGTCCCTAATGCTTCTTTACTCTGATTTATTTGGTTTTTGGATTTACAGATGCTTTATGATTTAACTATGCTATCCGCTTTGTTATTTACATTTTTATCCTTAAACTTTCGAAATTATAGGCATTATAAACAACTTTTCTAGAAACCCCTTTTCCAAGACCTAGGGATGGATGATAAAGGCCCATTTCCTTCCACTGTTATTCCGTAATAGGTTTAAATCTCAGTCAGGGAGAAAAAAAAGTATGTGTTTTTAACTAATACCATGTCATCTCTTTAATCATGCTGATTCTGAATAATTCACCCACTGTGGAAGTTGCAGGGCGAGAATCTATAGCTCTATCTCTCACTGGGTAGTTTATTATTACTGAGTCTGACAGGAGAAAGCCCTGGCAGGTTAATTGCTGCAGCAAGACTAGCTGGGAGTTTGCTGTTGATATATAGTGACTAAAGGGAGTGAAGGAGATTGACTGTGCCTGTTACAGCACAAATATCTTCATGCGCCTCAGGTTCCTCACAAAGATATGAGAAATAAATGTTCGCTCTTCATTTTCTGTCTGCACAATACAAATAGCCTTGGGCTGAACATGGCAACCACAGCATACAGAATACATATAAAAAGGAGGAAATTTGCAAATTAACATTATTACAAACATTCCTGCCTGAAAATGCTGAAAATCAATTTCAATATAGTTTGCATTTTAATGAGGTGCCAAAGAGATAAATCAGTTGTGTTTGAGGAACACTTGGCAGGCAATGATGTTTTCTGATCATATCATGTCTTAACTAATATTAGATTAAATAAAACCATTGTTAATTGAAGGCATGGGAAATGTTACTGCTATTTAATGAAGTAAACTCTGGCTGATCATATAGAGCCATTAATAGAACTCAGACAGCCATTTCCCAGGAACAGCTTCTCCCTTCTTCCCTTTTGTAACAGAGCAGTACTTGAAATTACTGTACTTAGCTGTTTGGTTTTCTTGTGAAGAAGAACAAATATCAATTTTTCCATTAAACAGAGTCTGCTGCTAATGTTTTTGACTTCAATGTACCAAGAGAATAAACAATCAATAACTTTCTTTTTCTTCAAACAAATCCCCCTTTACAAAGAAGAAATTATCATTTCAACACTGCTTTCAGAGGACCTTTTTGCAGTGTGCTTTCCCTGGAGTCCAGGAAACTGACCTGTTTCCACTTGTTTATAATTCTCTATAACTGTACTTCAGTGCCCCGCAGATCAACTCTGCTCTTTATTGTGGTAATGAAAACCACCAAGGAAATTCCTTTTCTGAATGTATTTCAATGAGAAAATCAACTCTCAAATGTCAGATCACTATGCAAAACACAAAAGATGGTCCAGTTTTTCTTCCATTTCATAGCAGTTGTGCACCAGTGTGACTCTACTGACTTCCACTGAGGTTTTCGTCTCTAATGTCAATGTAAGCAAGAGAGTCAAATCCACCCTAAAGAACAAGGCACAATTTCTTATTTCCACAGAAAAGTCCATGACACTGTACAATGTTTTAGAGCTCCACTGAACAAAATAGCAAATGATTGTCAGAGGCCATTTGAGGAGGTGTAGGGTGTTCATTAGAAAATAGTACCAGAATTTATGTAGTTGAGTATATTAGTTCTTAATACAGAATGCTAGCTGCTAAGCCTTTTGCAATTGTACATCTATTTTAAAAACATTTGCTTTTAAATACAGGGAAGCCATTGCTAATCATTCTTCTATGCTTCATTTGTTGCCATTTCACCATTCAATCCACAGGAAACATGTAAATCAGAGGAAAAAAAGATGTTGTGGATACTCGAAATTAGATGTGTGAGAGGAAGTCTGAGTTGCAAGGAGCCTGCCTAGGCAAAAAATACTGCAGTTGTGTGACTACTGAGGAAGAAATTTAGGAAAAAGTTTAATATAATAACTTTCCTGACCCTTGGTAAGCCAAATACATCCATCCAGACTATCCCTTTCAAATAAACAATTAATTGCTGCTTTTTGAGTAGAATTTAATGCTATTTTACTCTTTAATTAACGTCTATATTCTCATTTTTTCTCTTGTCCTCAATGTCCTCATTTCTCATTTCTGTATTGTGATTTTGAGGAGAAGGGGAGGGTAGGCAGTTATTTCACCTGAGCTGGATTGAGCTCACCTCTTTGTGTTTCACAACTGGTGGTATCAGACTTCCAAAAGAATAAGGAAGTACCACTGGTAAAGTTAAACATGATGCAAAACAGCATCACAGGCTTTTAGTGCAATCCTCTTTCAGATAATTATGTCCATTTTCTGTTGATGCAAAGTGACATTTTGAAAGATGTTTTTACTGTTCATTTCCGCACTTTTCATCTTTTGAGAACAGAAACAGATTAGGTGTTCCCTTCCTTATAATAATGAGATGACTTAAATGATTCTTTAAAACATTTTCTTCAACTTGTACTGCTAGAACCCTTGCAACAATTTGTACACTATCAAAGTTCTCTCTTGTTACATTAGCATGCTTAATACACTTTTGATATTCACAAAAGCACTGCACTTCACCTGTCTGCACATTGTGAATAATCTAAACTCATATGAAGGGGAAGAAGGTATAAGCATGGCTTTTGCAAATGAAGAAATCAATCACTTTAAAATATCACAGCCAATTTTAATTGCAATAACACTGTCAATAACAAAACAAAACAAAAAGAATGAAAACCTTCCATATTAAAACCTGATGTCCTAACTCAACTTATTCAAGAGTGAAATAGGTAAAATTTTAGTATGAAAATAATTTCTGGTTTATGGTCAACTAGTTTTCCTGCATGTAGGAACAGAATAATATTGGGCAAATTGTAATAAATGGTGGCAGAAAGATCCAAATACATACATGACAGCTGAATTTCTTCTTGTCCCATAACTGATGTAAAGCTCATAGGGCAGACAAACAATCTTTCCTCACTCTGTACTTATCCTTTATCTTTACAGAACTCTGGAGGGCAGGGGAAAGCTAGTGATCATTATATAACAATTTTATATTTCTTTTCTATTTCCCTGGACTCTTACAAGGGCATACACCTCTGTGTTCCTTCATGAGTAAGAGACCTTCCTGCTTTCTAAGTGTTGTGAGCCTTGACTCAGCTCCCTCAGTCTTCTGTGTTAAAAACATGTTTATTTCCCCTATGTAAAATTTTATGCTGTAATTTCTTTAACAGAAATGATGCTCGTACTTGACAATGCTGTGGGTATTAACATTTTAAGTAACATATTAAATTATATTAAGGGAATAATTAGAATATCACAGTCAAATCAAAGTAATAATATTGCACATTTGTGATTTAAAAATTATTTTTAAAAACTTATGTCACATAAAATATCCTGGTAACTTAAAATTTTGATTATTTCATTAGATCAGGATCCTTCAGAATAATGTAAATTTACAGCAGCTAAAAAGTGTTTATGGATAGTGGGATGCGATAAATATAACTCAACCCCCAAACCATTAACCCATATAACACCATGTGTAAATTCTCAGGAAAAATATCAATGATCAAAGATATTTAGCTTCTAGCAAATCATCTACTGATCATTTTCCTTTTTTAAAGCAGAGGCTAAAGAGCAAACAGTAAAAGTATGCTGTTCTGCTCTTCCTAATCTGTACGTATCTTCATGAGCACAGTTTATTTGCTTATAATGGGTAAAAAAAAATCAAGATTTCACTGAATTAAATGGGATTAAGATTTGGTTCTGTGTACATAAAATAAAATGGGGCTGAGATTACTCCATAGCTAAAATTCTAGATATGTGGCTTCTTTAAAGTAGGAGCCTCAATTGCTTCTAGCATGATTTCATAGCAAAAGAATAAAGCAGATGAGTAGGTGATGAGTTCTGTATTAAGAAGTAATATACTCGACTACATAATTTCTAGTACTAATTTCTAATGAACACAGACAAATTTCACCATGCAAAAGAGCAACCTGCTTTATTTCAAGAGTTTCCTAATGAAAGCAGAGATTGTATTTAACAACAAAAGAAAGATTAGAAAGCATAGTCTTACTATAGCATGTTAGGCTCATAGTAATAAGATTACAGAATTAAGCCCTTAGGAAATGACTCAGAAAATTAATTAAAATTGCTTATAAATCATGCTGGCTTGATGTCCTAATGGCAATACGCTGTGCAATGACACATCAGAGACATTAGTTTGATGTCTCTGCTCCAGTCTCCCTCACTCCTTGAGGCAGTGAGAGCTAGCAGTATTGTGAAAACAGAATATTTATTTGAAGCAATTGTAGGGACAAGAGAACTAAGTCTTAAGTGACATAGGAGTGATCCTTGCAATTGATTAAAGAGTGACATTGACCTCTTTCAAGCTGGGACCTTCTGTAGCATGAGACCACTATGGGGATGTTGTATAAAATAAGCGAAAAGGAGCTTCCAGGCTGGGGTTTGTAAGAAGTGGGAGGGCTTGTTTGCTTTTCAGAGAACTGTGATGTAAAGAAAGGATAAGGAAGGCACCTCACTGTCTTTTTCTTTGGAAAAAAAAAAAAAAAAAGGTGTATGTTTTTATAAGCATATACTTTTATAAGTGTACTGAGGATGAGAGATAAATTAGCTAATGTAAATATTATTTACACTTCTCACGGCAACTGTGTTGCCTTAAAAATTATTTATTTCATGGAAGACAGGGTGGATTGCTCTTACATGGAGCAATTTTCAAATGTTTTTACCATAAAAATAGGTTTAGGTTATTTCTGTTCTCCTGCATATCTAGAAACACCTGCCAAATACAAGCAGATTACCTTCTAGAAGGCTGTTTAAAGCTCAGCATAGTGAACCTGACAGAAATCTGCCTGAAAGATGCTTCAGTAGGTCACATGCCCATTTTAGAACAGCTCTATCCTTTTAGAGCTACAACTTACTTTTCTAAAAGTACTTGAATGTCAGGGGGGCATGTCAACAACTCCTGGTTGCCTATTTAAACCAGTTTAGAACATTTACTTTTGAATTCAGAAGGAAACAACTTTGCCATTTCCCTGGCAATCAGATTGATGGATGTATAGATAATCACCTCAATCCCGACAAACTTGAAATGAGTTTTCCTGTGACATACAGAGAACTAAGCACAGGAAATAACTGACAAGATAATTAATATGCTCTACCACTGTTCATTTAGGAATAATCAACATCTTTCCTGTTGCAACTGTACATATTCAATCTTTGACCATAAAGCCCATGATTTTTCTCTGCTTTTTCACCTATTGTCATGGATAATCCAAAATGTTATGGTAAATCCATACCTATCTGTGCTATGTCATACGCCAAAAATTTTTAGTTATCTAGAAATGGGGTTGTGGAGCGGGTTGGCCCCAGGGCTCCTTTTTAAGGTCGGGAGCACTCAGATAGAAGCTCTCTGGCTCTTGCCTTTTCATTCTTGCAGGGAAAACTGACATAGTGCAAGGCAGAAGCCTCCTTTTGTTTCCTTTGGGGCTCCCGAGGAGGTTGCTTCACACAGATCTCCAAGCAGCAATAGCAGCAACCCAAGAAGCTGCATTCCACAATCCAGCTGTGTTTCAGAGTGAGCTTCCCAGGCTGCAGAGCTGAACAAGAGCCAGTCAGGGACAGGCCACCATTCTTTGGTGCTCAGTGAGAACATTTTCATCCTTCCTGCATTGGGCAGTGCCCCGAGGGAGCAGCACTGGCCGGGGGAGCCCAGCGGGCAGCAGGAGGGCAGCACTGATCTCACCCGCGCACAGCCACAAGGGATCGGCCAGGATGGCTCTGCAGGGCTGCAGCTCCCAGGCCATGCCAGCACCTTCCTTCTGCCATCAGAATGCCTTCATAAGCTCCTATGGCCAAAGGCTGAGCTGAATGGGTCTCGTCTGACATTTTTTTGCCTTTGCCACCCAGATCATGAAGTCCTCTGTGGAGGGTGCCTGTGGTGTTTGTGAGGGTCCCCTGGATGAGGGAAGACATGAATCTGACTCCATGTCTCAGAAGCCTGATTTATTATTTTATGATATAAAATATAAAAGAATGCTATACTAAAATTTGACTAAAGAAACAGAATGGATACATCAGAAGGCTTAAAAAGAATAAATAATAAAACCTGTGACTGACTCAAAGAGTCCAATGCAGTAAGCTTTGATTAGTCATTAAGTTAAAACAATTCACATGTTTAGAAAAACAATCTCCAGACTACATTCCAGAGCAGCAAAACATGGAGAAGCTGAGGCTTCTCATATTCCTTGATGAAGAAATCCTGGCAAAGGGATTTTTCAAAAAATATCATAGTAACATGTGCCATCTTGGGCAGGGGCTTCTCTGCCATATTTTTTTCTCTTTGTCTGACAGGCTCTCTGCAGGTCTGAGAGATTTAGCAAATTTGTAACTAGTTATTCTCGCTATTATTTTTTGCCTGTTGCTGTTTTAATTTTTTGTAAACTGTTATTTTTTTCATTTATATCTACTGACATTTATCTCTCTTTGTTGAATGAAAAGGAAGTGGTTAAAACTTACGGAAGTAGTTAAAACTTAAAGGGGAGGTAATTAATTTTGGAGTGTCTGCCCCTTAAATCGTCCTAAACCAAGACACCAGTCTGTAAAGGTCCTTTTTAAAATTCAGAGCCTTGAGCGTTCCCAGTGCAATCACAATTTCAGCCCATGACTAGAATTTTAGTCATAATATCTTGCACTGATAACAGAACTATTTTCAGTGGAGTCCTTAAAAATATTAGAAATGTTAGTCTGTATTCATCAGAGAATTTAGCATGAACCTGTATTATTTTCACTGGGTTTTTTGGAATATGCTATTGGAAAATCTGGAGACAGATCTGCAGTGTTAGCTGTAATTGTGTGCTCAGAACACAAACCTTATTATGATTGAACACAAAATCTCTGGAATTAAAAAAAAAAAAGTGGTAAAATTCTTGTTATTTACACAACTCAGATTGCAGAAAGCATTTTGTGAAAAATCAGACAAATAAACAGATAGTGTGAGACCTTCACATGAGATGCAGAACCATAATATAACATCACTGCTCTAACCACGGGGTGCTTTGACACATTGTATGGCCGCAGCTCTATAAGGTATGGATACAAACTTGTCAGGAAGGGAATGGTACCAGGAAGGGTCTTTCTACATGCAATTAGGCATCTTGAGCATCCTGGGCTAAGTCATGGAATAAGAATTAGGCTGACTAAGACTATGAGCATTAGGATGATAAGAGAGAAAAGGAAGGTTAGTTTTGAGGTGAGAGTTTGTTACCAGCAATCCTATCAAATGAAGTAGTCAAAGTTCCATTTTAAGCAACTCAAGGAAGTTTCTGTATCATTATTCCCTGGCTTACAGGAGACATTAACCTCCCTGACATCTGCTGCAAGGGCAATTCATTGGGACACAAGTAAAAGAGGGGATGAGGGTGTTAGAGAGTTCTGAGAAAAACTGCATATTTGCTGGATGAATTGGGAAATGGCAGAAGCTCTACTGAACCCAATACCTGCAAAGAAGGAAGAACACTGTACCAGCTGGGGATGGTACATGTAGAAACCATGTGTCATGGTTTAACACTGGCACAATGCCAGTGCCCCCATGAAGATACCTTCTCCCTGGTTTCTGCTGTGAGATGTGACCAGGAATAAGCAAAGCAGGCTCCTACTTAGGGAAAAAAGAACCAGAACTTTATTAACTACTCTACAACTACAGATAAAATAAAACACACACATAGGGAAAATGAAAACCTCACAAATGCATTTCCTCCTCCCCCCACCAAATTTCAACACAATACATTTGATCCTCAAATCACCAACTCTCGGTCCAGCAGCACCTTTTAGACAATCAATCCTCAGTTCATCAAGAGGAGAGGAGTCCTTCTTGTGCCATGGGCTTCCCCTGGAAACACAGTCGAAGCCTCGTGTGTTTCTGTGTCACTTGTGGCACCGCCCGGAGAACATCTGCCGTCGTGACTTCTTCCTTTTCATGTCCAGTGCTCTCACCACTGAACACGGACCAGAGCTGCTTCTAGGGTTGTCTTTTAAGGATGCTCTGTCCCGATCCAAAAAAGGCACAGTCTCACCTTTGGGACACCTGTCCCCACAATCTCTCCTTTGGGACACCTGTCCCCCCCATATTTTTCACCCCCTGGGGCCGAGGGGCATCAACACTGAATCCTCTTGGTTCTGAGGCCATTGCCTCCCCCTAGAATGCAGTCTCTGTATCACAAGGAACTTGGGTCTGTCCATCTCTCTTTTGGGACACCTGTCCCCACAATCTCTCCTTTGGGACACCTGTCCCCCCCATATTTTTCACCCCCTGGGGCCGAGGGGCATCAACACTGAACCCTCTTGGTTCTGAGGCCGTCATCTCTCTTTTGGGACACCTGTCCCCCCCATATTTTTCCACCCCCCGGGGCCGAGGGGCATCAACACTGAACCCTCTTGGTTCTGTCCATGGCTATACAAAAAGAGTCCAGCAAAAGCTACTCCATCATCTCTTCCCACTAGGATTCTTCTCTATTCTTCTACTATCTCTCACTCGCCCAGACCTCTCTCACACTGGCCCATTTCCTTTTTCATCTTCCACTCTATCTTCTAGGAAAGGTCAATGTTCTGTAAAGTTCTCATTCTCCAAAAAGGGGTTAAAAGCTCCTACAAGCGGCCGGCTGAACCCCCCCCTCTTCTCCGTCCCAGCCGTGCTGCCGGCACAGGCCCATGTTTATCAAGCTTCAAGGTTACAGTCTCAGGCAGCGGCTCTTTCTCTCTCTCTCTGTGTCTCCTAGGGGGGGCTGCCCGATGGCTCCCAGTCTCTCTCTCTCTCTCTCTCTCTCTTCCACCCTTCCACCCCCGGGCTCAGGCCTACCTCTCTCGGCCACATGGCTTTTCCCCTCCCCCTGCCCAGCCAGCAGCTGGGCCGGGGCACAGACCCGAACTCTTTCCCGCCGGAAACCCAAGAGGACCCTCCCAGGGGAGAGCTCTGCTTTTAACCCCGTGTTCTCAGAGGCGTGTCCATGTCCCAATGGCCAGGTTAAATGCCAATATTAAAGTCTGAATATCCATTGGCCAAAAACACAGCATCCCAAAAAACACATTTCCTGTCAAACCACCACACCATGGTACTCAGGAAAATATGAAGATGACTTGGGAGACTGGCTT
Organism: Agelaius tricolor; assembly: GCF_023055355.1. Lineage (NCBI taxonomy): Eukaryota > Metazoa > Chordata > Aves > Passeriformes > Icteridae > Agelaius > Agelaius tricolor. The sequence goes on along the minus strand of NW_027269264.1, from coordinate 22,871,842 downwards.
GGGTGGGGGTGGAACTCATAACTCAGGTTAAGTATCATATAGGAGTTGTAAAAAAGGAGTTGTGAGAACAGGCTACGAAGGAGGATTGTATGCAGGATTACTGTTAAGAAACACAAGGCTCCCTTTTGAGTCTCAACATGAAAACTTCTATCCCTGCACTAGCAGTGAAAAAGTACACAATGAAAATGTGGACCCAGTGCTGACCAGGAAGACTGATTTCATGCAGTGAAAACAGCTGGAAATAGATAAAGTACAGGTACTCAATAATTTTACCTTAGTCTTTACCAGCAAGGTTTCAGGTCTGTGTGCCTAAAGGCAGGGTTCATGCAGGAGAGGAACTGTCAAATTTAGTGAAAAGCAAGTTCAGAATCTAGTCAATGGAATGAGGTTTCATAGAACCATAAAATGTTTCAGATTGGAAGGGACCTTACAGATCCATTTAGTTCCAACCTCCCCGGCATGGGGAGGGATACCATCTACCTAAGCAGGTTACTCAGAGCTATATCCAACCTGGTATTGAATGCTTCCAGAGATGTGGCATCCACCTTTTCCCTGCCTAACTAATTCCAGTGCCTCATTATTCACTGAGTAAAGAACTTCCTCACATCTAATTTAAATCTCTTCTCTCTTAGTTTAAAAACACTCCCCCTTACCCTATCACTACCAGTAAAAATTCCTCTCCCACCTTTTTACAAGACACCTACTGAAAGGCTTCAATAAAATCTTGGTGGAGCCTTTGCTTCTCCAGGCTGAAAAACAACTCTCAGCCTGTCTTCACAGGAGAAATTCTCCAGCTTTCAGATCCTCTTTATGGCTCTCTTCTGGACCTATTCCATCAGGTCAGCATCTTTCTTGTGCTAAGGATCCCAGAGGTGGATGCAATATTCCAGGTGGGGTCTTATGAAAGCAGACTAAATGGGACAAATCACCTCCCTAGCCCAGCATGCTGGCCATGCTGCTTTTGATGTAGCCCAGGATGTGTTTGGCTTTCTGGGCTGCAAGAAAACATTGTCTGCTCATGTTCTTGTGCCTCAAGAAAACTTCCACTTCCCAAGTAATTGTCCTCATAGCTGCTCTCAACAAGTTCATCTCCAAGACTATATTCAGGTATGGGATCACTCTGACCGAGGTGCACTTGGCTTATTGAACTCCATGAGGTTCACTTTTTGATTTTGTCTGCCCCCTTGAATGGCATCCTACCCTTCTTTTGTGTCAGCCTTGTGTCATTTGCAATCTTGTTGATGTAACACTTGATCCCTATCTATGCCATTGATGAAGATATTAAAGGCTGCTGGTTCTAAAATGCTGAGGGACACCACTTGTCAACAGCCTCCACCTGGACACAGAGCCAGGGCACAACCCTGTGCCTGCATCCATCCAGCCAGTTCCTTACTCACCAAACTGTCCATCCTTCAAATGCATATCTCTCCAATTTGGAGAAGAGGATCACATGTGGGACCATGTTGAAGGCCTAACAGAACACTAGGTAGATGGCATTGGTCAGTCTTCCCTTGTTGCCATCACTCCACTCTAGAAAGCCACAAGACTGGTCAGGCACAATTTGTCCTCAGTACATCCATGCTGACTATCTTAGATCACCTACTTGTCCTGTATGTGCCTAGAGGTTTGCATTTGAAGACGATGAAGGAGTCTAATATTCCTTCAAACCTTATCCCTATCATCTTTGAAATGCCATGGAAATGGGGGAAATTTTGTGACACCTAGAGAAAGACAAATATTGTCTTTGAAACATACTAAAAGAATGATCCAAAGAAGTTCAAACTTGTCAATCTAGCTTCAGTCTCTGGGAAAATCATGGACTGAGCCCATTTGGAGCCCATTTCTGGGTACATGGAAAAGAGGATGTTTGGGAAATCAGCCTGAAGGTACTAGGTTTAAATCATGCCTGAACACCTAATTTCCTTCAGTAATGAAATTACTGTATTTGCCAATGATGGAAGAATAGTAGATGCAATCTAATTCACCTGTAAAGAATGCTTTCAGCACAGTCACCACAACATCCTTAATTACACACTGAAGTGTTGGGGCCTATATGGAAGGCCAGGTAGACGACTGGAAAACTGATTTCAACATTAGGCTCAAAAAGTAGAAGTTAATAATTTGATCTCTACGTGGAGTCTGGCTTCAAGTGGACTGCCGCAAGGTTCTGTCCTGGGGCCAGCAGAGTGCACTGTGAGTGAGTTTGTGGATATCAGCCTTGGGGAAATGAACACAGTTGGAGGCAGGGTTGGCATTCAGAGGCACCTAGGCTGGACATATGATTGGGCCACACAGAATCTGATGAGATTCAACAATGACACAGATTGAGCCTTGGACAGGCAGAGCTCCTGACAGTGACACATGCTGGAGATGGTTCAGTCAGTGAGAACCTCTGTGGAGATGGACTGGAAGCCGTGGGGAGCATCAAGATGAGTAGGGGCCAGCTGTGCACCCAGGCAGTAACAAAGGGCCAGCAGTGCATTTTCTGTGAGAAAAGTGACATGAGGTTGAGGCTGGTGATTATCTCCATCGTCTCAGCACTTCTTAATGCAGCATCTACATCTAAATGCAGCAACCAATTTGAGGCCACCTAGTACAATAAAAATGTCCAGAAACTGAAACAAATTTAGCAGAAGGCAACCAGGATGGTCAATGGCTGGAGTATTTAGCCTGCTAGCAGAAGCTGTGGAACTAATGTTTGTTCACCTTGGAGGAGGAACAGACCAAAAAGCGATCTTTCAGCTCTCACACAGAGATGAACAAGGAGCTGGGCCAAGGAAAAGAGGCTACAGTTACAGATGAGAACATATTTTTCCCCATGGGACTAATTAAGTGATGGAACTGCGTGCCCAAACAGACTGAGAAATTTCTGTCCTTAGTTTTCAGGACCCAATTGGATAATGCACTGAGCAATCCTTCCTGAATTCAAACATAGACCCTGCTTATAGCAGGTAGCTGGACTATAGGTCTCCTCAGGTCCTTTCCAGCTTGAATGATTCTGAGAATAGCACTTTACTTGTAAAAGAGCATTAAAATTGTAAATTGCTAGGAATTACAAAGAAAAGATTTACCTTTCCACAAATTTTTGATGCATCTCCAGATATCTTTAAAAGTATTTTTAACTACTGGGGGGAAAGGGGAGGGTTAGAACAGCACTACAGCTATTTTAATGTGAATCAAAATAATCAAAATTGTGTGGCACTATCACAAAAAAATGTCATTCTGATGAATGTGTTATCATATCACACAATCCAACATTAACATATAGTGACCCAATGACTATTGCACCCAATTGCTGCAATTTTAGGGCAGCAATTCTTTATTTGACAGTCTGTCATTCCTATATTTCTTTGGAAATAAAGATACAAGGAACAAAACTTTTCTTGAGACTTTGACACCTTACTTTCTTCAGTCACAGCCAGTGGTATTTTATAAAAAATGAAAACAAGAAATAAGCTTTAATTGTGAAAGATTTATTTTATGTTGCTGAATTTTACAGGTTTAATAGTGGTATTGACACTAGTTACTAGTTTCCTTGGTAATTCTGAAGTTCAATGTTCAGTTCTAACTTTCAAATATAATCCTAAAATAACCATAAGGATAGTATTTGATACAATGATTTTAACATCTGTTGACTTAAATGCCAGCATCATTATAAGTCAGATTTAAAAGGTTTTCACAAAATTAGGGAATAATCTACAAATTTTACTCATGCATTAGAAAAATTGAGTGCTAGTCACCAGACATAAATAGTTTTGAAGCCACTGCACCTTCAGTAACCTTTACATTGTAAGAATTCAAATTTAAGTTCAATGCTAAGGTAAAAATTCAGATTGGTACCTTCATCATAATTAATTTTTAACAAAAGGCAAAACTGTGTGTGAACTTGTGTGGTGCATTCCAGGATGTAAGACTGTGATATTGAAATGGTTTCCTGTCAATGGTAACATACGCATGAAGTTGGCTGTTATTTTGGAGGGCTTTAAAGGTACGGGATATACCTTGGCTCAATGCAGTTGAATTAAAGTGTGATTTAGGGTCTCCGAAGCATTGCATAAATTAGCTGATTTTGTTTGCAGATATTAAAAGCATTGTCAGAAACAAAAATAATTAAAGCATAAGATTAGAGGAATAGTGAAAAAAGGATATTAAATAGGAATTGTGTGAAGAAAATGAGTACTTTTATTTTTTCATTTCCATTTTACTGCTTCAAAGTAATCAACTTAAAAAATTAAAAAATTAGAGATAAGTCCTTTGGCATTCTCTACTTGTACTTGAGTCTAGAATTGCTACTTTCAGTGAGTCTTCATTCAGACAAGGCATTTGAAATATACAGCTTCCTTTCAGAAGACATCTGAATGCACAACCTCACCATCCTCTTCTGAGACACAACTTTCCAGTGTCTTGTGATTGTGCTGGTTCTCCCTCTATAAACTAAATATGTCTTGAAACATACATCAGCTTAGACTAGTAGTCTTTTTCTACAGGATTCTTCAGGTGTGGGTTCATCCTTTTTCTAGTATGCAAATGTTTCTGTCCACACAGTGTATCCACGAGCCACAATCCTCTGAAAAAGATCTTCAGGAAATATTGTAAGAATAAATAATCATTTGTTTTACCCCATTGCCTAAATTTTAGTATAGCCTTGCCTACTGTATAGGTGATCTGCATGCATCTGTCTGCTCCAATGTATCAGAATGTGTTTAGGGCCTATATCAATTGTAATAGCATAGTGATGGCAAAGAAACTGAGGTCACAGCAGCAAAGAAAACTTGAGCAAATCCTTCTGTCATGCTGAAGATAGAAAAGTGAGAACATTGGTAAGAGACATCAAGAGTTGCATGCTGATGTCTTGTTGCCAAAAGGGGGATATTGTGTCTTTCTTCCTTACAAAAAAGTTATCACTTCTTAGGAGGAGAAAAAGAATTGGTTTTGGGAATACCATTCAATTTGGCATCCCACTCATTTCACATGATAGAGTGCAAACTGTACCTTATGGTTCTGCTTCTCTTCCCAAGCATCCTTTTCAGATCTTTCTCCGTGGAAGTCAGAAGGGTTCCTCTTCCAAATACTGTGACTTGAAGGGGCAAAACCAGGGTGCTCTATTGCTATTTCCATCTACTACAGAGTGTTAAGCTTCTCCACTGGTTTTATTTTTCATTAATGTGTAATGCCTTTGTTTTGAATAGTGATAACAAAAGAATTCATGTTGGGAGGCTCTCAATGACTGTAATGTAAAATGACCTGGAAACATCACAGAATAAATTTGAACCTAAATATATATGAACTAGTGAAAAGACCAAGAACATTGTGTCCTTCCTATTATTTTTATGAATCACCATAGAGTAAGAACTATGCGATCTGTTGTGTTCTTAAGATCCTTTTTGGACATGGATCAAAGACAACTTAAAAATCTTAAAATTTCAAAGAAATTTCAAAGAAATTGAAATTTAAGAAAGAGTGAATTAACCATATATAAGAGTTCCAGCCTTCTGGTACTTAGGGGAGGCTTACAGGGAAGTTGGGGACCAACATTTCAGCGGGGCCTGTGGCAACAGGACAAGATTCCACTAAAAGAGGGCTGGATGAAAAGAAGAAGTTTTTTATGATGATAGTCATAAAACAGTGTCACAAGTTGCCCAAAGAGATGGAGGATATCCCATCCCTGTGAACATTCAAGGTCAGGTTAGACAGGGCTCTGAGCAACCTGACTTCCTCATCCAACTAGATGACCTTTAAAGGTCATTTCCAAAGTATTTTATGATTCTAGGATAAAAGACACTGTGGAAGAAAGAAAGACTTTGGACTTTTTAGAAGAATGTGAACTGAAGACTGTTAATGTTTTGTGTATAAATATTCCTACCTTGTTTTCAATAGTCTCTCTAATTAATGTCACAATCCTTAATAGTGGTTGCTACCGCAGTTCCAAAGATGGAAAAGAGTAGGAATAGATAAGGGCTACAATTGTGTGTTAAAATTAGCAGAACATACAGGAATGATGTAGTGATGAAACTCTTTGCATCATGGATTCAATTGTCAAAGTCCTATTGTGTATTAAAATATCACAGAATAGCAATCGTGATAACTTTTGAAATTTGATGCTGTATAACTTCAGTATAAGCAGGGCAGCTAACAACTATCCCAGCTTATTTCAGTTCTACTAGTAAAGATATTTTATTCTCTTCATTTCATACAGAGAAATGCTATTGAAAGAGAAATGGCTTGTAAGAAAAACTTTAATTATAGTAATTTCATTTTAAATGAAAGAGGAAAAAAGGAGGATCACAATTCATTTATACAAAATATTCTTAACTTTATTTTGTGTATAATTGTTGATCTGTTCAACTGAAATAATTATACACTGCCCACAGTCATTGGATTAGAATAATGCATTAAGTGAGTACAATCACTGGTATCCCAGCTATCATGCACTGATGTTAAGAAATAATCATTTTATCCATATGACCATGTTGTTCACCAAGACTGTTATTTCACTAATCCTTATGATCCAAACAATGCTCTGTTCATGTTCCAGCACACAGCGGGTGGGAGAATGGATTTGTTAAGCTGGGTGGGTTTAGCCTTCTTTTATGTGTTCATTATTGTGTTCATTTACTTATTGTACACATACGGTGATAGAAGCTACTAAAGCAGTAACTATTATTCTGCAAAGAAAGTAACACACAGAAATCAACACAAAATTTCCAACATTTGTTTTGGAAGATTTGTTATTAAAAATAAATTTCTTTTTCTATGTGTGAGCATTTACACCATGTATTCTTGTAACTCTTTCACCAGATATTCAAAAATTTGGACCCATAAAAGGAAAAAAATGGGGATAATCAACACAGTTTTACAGACAGAAGCTACGGCAATAACATCAAATCTTCTGTAGCTTCCAAACAATGCAATTACTTTCCCAAACTACATAAGTGGGAAATATACTTTTCCCATCAGAACAGTACAAATTATATTTTTTTATTATTTTTGGCATTATTACATTTCAAAGCTATTTCAGAGTGTGTGTTACCTTGATTCTAATGGAGTAAGGATAAAAAAAAGAAATTTTGGTGAAATGAAGTCCTCAGTCAGAGATAGAGCTAAGGAAAAAAATATACCTACCATTCAGCTTATGTGCTTCTTTAGGAAGCTTATTTTTGCTTTCAGTCTCTATATATCATGAATAATTAAGAAAATAACTGGTGTGATAAACCTAAGTAGGAAAATGCATGTTGCATAAGAATAAACAGAGCATTTTAAAATTTTATCACTGACATGTGTATTTAGTTTTCCAGTAATAACACTGCAGTTCAGGGCAGTAGGAAAAATATTTCTCCAAAGGCTTTTTTTCTCCTTTATTTAGACACTTGACATACAGTGCTGGGTTCACTGAAATGGCCTCTTTTACACATTAAGGCTTTTGAAAGGCTTCCATTTTTTCCTCCTGGAGGCTATTTGTTCATGACAGCATTGTCTACATTCCTCACAAAAATGCAGGCATTTGTCCTTGTGCTAAATGCTGTCATCCTTTGATAAGAAGAAAACTAATTGGGGAAGGAATGGAAGGTCAACATATTCATTTTTCTCTCAAGTGAACACAGTAGATAAATACTTTTCAGTGACTTCCTCCTTGTTACAATATAAAAACATCTATAAAGTTTATAGATGAATTGGGATGAACACCTACAATGCCATTACTCTGAAAAGAGCAGAGAACCTGGGTTGCAAAAGCTCTTCTCCAAACACAGGGCAGGAAGTAAATGTTATGTATTATTGTGCTCACTTTATCTTCTTCTGTTCTTGTTCATCTCAGTTAAAAATTTCCATTCATTACAGAATACCAAAACAAAAAGTCAATTATATTTCAAATCTACAAATCAGCCCAAAGAGAGCACTTCTCAAATTCTGAGTAATTCTGTTCTCTGTCACATTTTGGTAGAATCTTCAAGATGAGTTGGTGACTTTGATGTTGGATGAAGTTAAAAAGCCACAAAATAGTTCACTGCAGCTATGGTCTTGAAATTATGACAAGAAGGTGCAGAAGCAATGGAGTAATAAAGAGTCCCTAGGAAAAGAATGGAATGCAGAATCCACAGGAGCAGAATACTCGTTTAATTGTTAACTAATTTTTCAAATAGATTCAAACAGAGACTGTAATAGAGTGTAAGGTTAAATAATAACTTGGTAATACCTGATAGAATGAAAATGCAATATCAAGTTACCTTAGGTAATTATAAACACCCCCCAGGGAAAATTGTATGTATAAATTATAGTATAACTAAAAGGACCAAGACCACCACATGCACAGTGAGAAGTTTGTTTAATAGGGTGAGTGAACAATCACCTTTTTCTGTGCAGTTGTTTCTTTGTTATCTTTTTAATATAAAAGACTGTGCTTGTTTCCTAAAAGGTGCACTGACTGTGCTAGATGCCTGATGCCTGATTCGGCAGAATTTTAATTAAATTAAATATCTTGATTCAGTGTGTTGATTGGCTCTTGCACACCATGTGAAAGAAAACTTGACTCCTTCACTATTATCATCCCAGAGAATTCATATAAAATTGCCATTTTTTGCTGTTGGATTAAGAGTCGTGCAGAAATTGTTGACCTTGTTAACTTCTTCATTTCCCATCCTAGTTGTTTTAAAAATCTGTAACCCCAAACTAGTACAGTAAGATCACAAAGATAAAAGAAGTATTTTTGAATCACAGCATGCCTTGGCTAGAGAAGGACATGATAACTATCTCTAGTCCATATTTTAAGGAACCTGAATTTCCTGGAAGTGAGAATAATGACAATTCCCTTTATTCCTCCCATTCCCTTCAATCACCAGTCAGATCTAGCAAACCAGGCTATTTTAATTATTAGAAGTATATTGTAAATTCCCCATCAGAAATTTTCTATCAGAATTACATAAATGGTCAGAACATTTGTACATTTAATTACTCTACTGGAGGAGTAATGACTGTTAACAGACAAAACTAAAAGTAAGTTTGTACTCAAAGTAACTTTGAAATCAGATTCATGTTTGGTATTCTTAATCAAATCATTATTATATTGTACAGCAGCTTTAAAAGGCTTTAAAAGGAATTTTAAATTCATGTTGCTGTAACTTTAGACAACACACTCCCTAGGACATAAGAATACTTTTAACTTGCTTACATGTTTCTGTTTAGGATGCTGAAAAAAAAGTTTACCTATGATCCAAGCAGAACCTCTTAGGTAGAGGGACCTAAAGCCCACCAATCTGGCACAAACTAGGGCCTGAAGTTGATTTTGGGAAAACAAGCATCCTATAAAAGTACATATCAAGTAGTGCCAATACTAAGGGACCCAAAAATCATTGTAGAGTAGTTTGTGGCCAGCGCTGTTTAAAACAACAAAACTAAAGTGACACTTAGTTTTAGGCACAGAGATGATAATATTTTTGAAAGTTGTCATTGTCTGAAAGCCAGCAAGACGGGAGCCTTTTGCTCAGAGAGATTCTGCTAACATATCACAGTGAGAGCTGGAAACTCCCCTCACAGCAGTTTATTGAAAGCAAGCAGTATTGGACCATTCTTGGGAGTAGGTGCAGAGATCGTCCTCTATGAAAACAGGGGCAACAGCAAGTGATAGAGATCAGAAGATATGAGTTGCTCATAGCTTATGATTCACAGATTTTATAACTTTGCAACACCTCTGAAAGGTGGCAATACAATTCTGTCTTCTTCAGCTGAAGAAAATAACTAGAGAATATAATGAGAAAGATATTACTATTTATAGATATAATTGGACAAATTCAAATTTTTTTCAGAGTACTGGATTCTTATACAGAATTACATAATGGGCAAAGCTTCCAGTAAATTTTATTGAAGACAGAAGCAAAGTCTCTTCAGATAATCAGACTTCAGTGTCTTGTGTTATATTGCAAAAATGATGACTGCTTAATGGGTGGCTTCATGTGGACAGTTTATCTGACTTGTCTTGTTTAGCATGTTTTATCAAACAGAATTTCTTTTGCTTTTGTTGTGAGGAATATCTACCTCATTTAGCTCACACTTCTGTTTTCTTCAGTTAATGAGTCAGAAATTTTAAATCAGATGAGAACTGGGAATGGATGTTTTGATCAGCTCCTCATATGTTGTCTCTGCTTCTCCTTCCTCCTCAGGGGGAGAACTCCTCACACTCTTCCTCTATTTCAATGGGTGGTCCTTCCCACTGTGGAAAGTCCTCCACAAACTTCTGCAAAATGACTCTTTCCCACAGGCTAGTTCTCCATTAACTGCTCCAGTGCAGATCCCTTCCAGGGGGCTCAGTCCTTCAGGAAGAGATTAATTCAGCATGGCTCTCCTGTGGGTTCATATGTCATGCCAACAAAAGTGCTCTGCATCATGGGCTCCTGTCTCTAAACTGACAAAGGTCTGTGCCAATCTCGACTTCCCATAGGTCATAGCTTCATTTGGGCACTCACCTGCTCCAGCACAGGATCCCCCATGGGCTGCAGAGGGACAGCTTGCCTCACTACAGTCTTCAGCATGGCTTTCAGGAGAAACTCTCTGTTCTAGTGTCTGGAATACATCCTCCATATTCCTTGGTGTCTGCAGGGCTATTTCTCTCATGCATTCTCACTCTTCTGTCTGTATGTACTGCTTTGAAGCAGTTTTTTTCCCCATTACTAAATATGTATAAGAAGCATTACTTGTGTCTGATGGGTTTAGCTTTGGACAGTGACACAACAATCCTGGAGCTGGCTGGCAGTAGCAACATCTTACAGAAGCTACCCAGTAGCTATGCTGGAAGTAGAGAAAGCTACAACAGACATCCATATAGTCATTCCTGCTTTCCCCTCTCACCCCTACCCTGCCATCTCCCATACCAATGTTTTGCCACACAAACAGTCCAAGAGGCACAGATATGCACTTTGGTGCATGTAAAATGAGCACCATCTACCTCTCCAGGAAGTCTATTCCATTGTTTCACTACCCTATTTGTAGTGAAACATAGAAGAATTATTTCCCAAAATTAAACCTGAACTTCCCCTTATACAGCTTTGAGCCATTCTCATACATTTCATCACTGAATACTAGGAAGAAGAGATAGCACTTCCCTCTCCTCGTCCTCTGCTGAGAAAGCTGCAAAGAGCCATAAGTTTACTCCACAACCTACTTCTTTTCAAACCTGTCAAACCCAGGGTCTTCAGATGCTCCTCACAGGACATACCTTCCAGACCTTTCACAATATTTGTTGCTCTCCTCTGAACTACTCTTAAATTAAAGTGTGGGGCCCGGCACTGCACACAGGACTCGGGGTGAGGCGCACTAGGGCTGGATCCAGCGGGATGATCCCAATCCCAGCTGGTGATGCTGTGTCTGCTGCACCCCGGGATGGGGTTTGCCCTCCTGGCTGCCCGGGCACACACTGCTGGCTCACCCTGAGCTGCTGCCCACCAGCACCCCCAGATCCCTTTTGCAGGGCTGCTCTACACACACTCCTCTGGCAGTTATCCATTGAGAGAGCTAATAGCACCTCTCATTTTAGTATCACCATCAAACTTGATAATGTAAGTTCTTAATTGAGATAATTGAAAAAAGTATTAAACAAATCTGGCCCTAGAATTCAACCCTGAGGAATTCTACTGGTGACTGGCCACCAGCCAGATGTAACTCCTTTTGTGACAATTGCTTGAGCCCTCCTAACAGTTCACACAGAGTGCTGTGTGCTTGCTCATTGCACAGTAAGACAACATGTCCAGAAGGAAGGAGAGATCTGAAAGCCTGAATGAAATTCAGAAAAGCTCCATCTACCACCTTCCCTACATCCACCTAGAAGGTGAACTTGTGTCCTCATTATAGAAGGGGGGTGGAGTTTAGTATCATGTGGGTGTTATCGAGTTGTTATTCAAAAACATCCACATCATACTTGGGGGTGTGGTTTTGGCAGGGAAAGCTGGGGTTCCCTTACCAGGGCATCAACACCAGTGGACTTGGTCCCTCTGCCTCCCTGCCATTTTCCCCTTCTCTTTTGCCTCCAGAGTGTGGTTATGGACCTTGGTGCTGAAAGGGACAGTAGCAAAACCAAGTACAAATTGTAGTGCTGAATCACCAGGGCTGGCGGGGAGGCTGCTCCAGGAATGCACCAGCGGGGGTGACCCCACAATGCAGCAGAGTGTTGGAAGTGGAGGCACCCACAAAGAATTGAGCAAAGCGGACCCCTACTCAGATGATCTAGTTCCTAGGGGCTTTATTTTGTCACTCAAAAAAAAAAAAAAATTCAGATTGGGATGTGGGAAAAATTCACCACAGGAGCTTCCTCACTGTCTTTCCCTTGCTCTGGATGGCCATGTGGGCTGTGCACAAGAACAGTCATATTGTCTTTGGAATCATGTTGTCTTTGTCTGGGGAAGAAGACATGTGGACACGACCTGCAAGGACTATCCACCATCTTCTTTTGTTGCCAGGGGTTTACACCTTTTTGAGGATAAAACAACTTCTCTGCTGTTGTTATTGTGCATGTTGTATTTCACTGCTTTGTACTTCTAGTAAGTTGTTATCTCAACTCATAAATTCTGCTTTGTTTTCCCTCTCTTAACAGGAGGGGCAAGGGAAGCGGAATGGCTTATTTTGAGTTTAATTTCCTGCTGGTGTTAAAGTCAGCACACCTTGGCATAGAAGGATATCAGATTAGTTAGACAAGACTTCCCCTTTGTGAACCCATGTTGATGGCGCCTGATAATTTCATTGTCCTTAACATGTCTTTCAACAGGATCCCAACAGATCTCCGTTATTTTTCAAGGTAAGGGTTAGACTAATCTGCTTTTTTGGATCTCCCCTCATGCCATTCTTGTAAATGTAATGACATTTGCTAGCTTTCAATCAGTGGAGACCTCTTTGGGATCCCAAGACCTTTGGTAGATGCTTCAGCTGGTATAGAGAACCAAACCTAAGGATGTTTTGTCTCAAAGATTCTGAGGACTGCTGCAGAAGGAGAGAGTCTCGTGGAGGTGGAGCAGCACTGTTGTAAGCCAAGTTCATGCTCTCCCTTGAGATTTGTGTTCTGTTCCCCCCTGCCCCCCACAGCTCCCTCTCTGGAGATGGGCTGGCTGCACATGCCTGAACAAATCAGCACAGAAAATCTTAGTTTATTTGCATAAGAGGTGTGCACCAAGAGTTTACCTCTTAACTATAAGAGGGAGTGTATGGGGCATCCTTCCTTGCTTCCCTCACCCCTCTCCGCCCCCCCCCCCCCCCCCCCCACCTCCTCTATCCCTTTGTCTTTTACTTTTCTTCGTCTTGCAAACCCAGCTCTGGATCACCAAGCAGCAGGACCAATGCAGGATCTGAGGACTGTTGCTATTCTTCGTTTTCTTCCTTTGCTTTGCCTGAGGAAAGCATGGCTGTCATAGTCTACTCCACACTCTGTACCAAACTCTGTTGTGAGAGTGAGGACCTTGTGGAAGCGTGTTGTGGCTCATTATCCAGCACCTCTGAATAGTGGTGATATAAGTATAGCGTGCTTATAAGCCAGCATCTTTTGAAGAGTTTATTTATTGTGGGGCTTGAAAAATTTAACTGTACTGTACAAAATTATTGTCTTGTTAGCTAGCATCTTTTGTGGAAGTATATTGTGAAAATGTAAGGGCTTCTTAACCAGCATCAGAGTGGTGGTGACTGTACAATAAAAGCCTTAGAGTTCCCTGACATGTGGTCTGGTGCCTGATGAGAATTTATAGTGGACATTGTGCCCCATACCCATGGGTCATTATAGAGGGGTCCTGCTGTAGCACCCACTAACTCCTTCAGTACTCTGGGGTGAACTCTGTCAAGCCTCATGGGCTTATTATGAACATCCAAATGGTACAACTGGCTCCTTAGGATTTTAGGGCCCACAAATGGAGCATTGCTTCTGCAACCGTGGTCCTCCTCCTGGCAGCATTAGTATTAAACACTGAGGGAAAAAAAGGCATAAAAAATAGTAACAATTTTGTAAATAACCTTGCTTTCTGAGGAGTTTCGAGCTGGAGGTGGTATTGAGCTTAACCAATGTACAGAAAATGACCTTTTATTCCGGAGAATCAATACCCCATAAAAATGCTCTATGCCACCCTTTTATTCATAAATCTTCAACTACGCAGCTGTTAGCTTTAATCAACAAAAATAATACAAATAGGTACAGATGTTGTCATCAGCTGCACAGTTTCCCATGGTCTGTACTGGATAAGGGCTGTTAAAACGTGCATATTGATTTCAGAGGTATTGTTCTAGGTTTGCCTAGAATTTTCTTCACAGTAATTTTCTTCACAGTAGCTAGTATGGGGCTGAGTTTTGGATTTGTGCTCAACCCAATGTTGATAATATAGAGATCATTTTGCTGTTGCTGAGCAGCATTTGTATAATATCAAAGCCTTTTCTGATTTTTGTGCTGCCCTGCCAGTGAGGAGTCTGGGGGTGTTTGGGTAGGTGGGAGGAGCACATCTGGGACAGCTGATCCCAACTGACTGAAGGGATGTTCTCTAATCCCCATGTTAGGCTCAACATAGAGAGCTGGGTAAGAAGGAGGAAGGGGTGTGTGGTGTGATGGCATTTTTGTTCCCAAGCCATAATTAGACCTGATGGAGTCCTCCTTTCCTGGGTATAGCTAAACACCTGCCTGCCAGTGGGAAGCAGTGAAATACTTGCTTCTTTTGCTTTGCCTGTGTGTGTATGTCTTTTGCCTCCCTATTAAGCTGTTCTTGTCTCAACCCATAATTTTTCTTACTTTTGCTCTTCCAATTCTCTTCCCAATCCTACTGGTGCAGGTATGAGTGGGGGGAAGCATGGGGCTTAGTTGTGAACTGGGGTTAAACCATGACAGGCATAAATTTCATCTTTTTATGTGTTTAAAATCTGAGAATTTGCAAACCATCATGCAGAACATCACCTGTTTCAGGTGTTGCTGGGACTGAATTTCTATGGAAAATTATTATTTGCTTTTCCAAAAACAAATTGCATGTTTTCACCTCTGGTTTGGTGCCACAATTGCTCAGTTTTGTTAACATGTAGAATGCAAACCAATAATTCTTGTAATCAGCTTGAAAATCGTTTTTCTGAAACTGAGCAAATGGTCATAATTAGAAGTAATGTAATTAGAATGGAAAAATTATTAACCGAGCCAAAGTCTTGGCATAGATGATTACTGTTTTTTAAAAACAAGATACATAAAGTTTTTTGGAGGTTGAAATATTAGTAAATTCAAGGAGATAGCTTAGGAGATGAAAGATAGTATCTAAGTCATTAGAAAATATTAGTTATGAATTTGCTATATATTGCAGAGATGAAAGCAGAATATATGTGGTGTATGTGTGCATTACTATGTTTTTGAATACGTATTTTCTCATTTCAGTGTGTAAACCAAGAAAAGCAGCTAAAATGTCATAGTCTGGAGACTAAATATTGATAGTTTTGTTAATGAGGATAAATTTTTCAGAGCTAAATAGATTTACAGTTTTTATCTAAAGCTTGAACTCTTAATTTTTAAATGTTATGCATGCACACCATGCCTCAGGAATCTAGCTCTATATTAAAAAAAACAGGCAGTAAAAACTGTAGAAGTAGGTACAAGTGTAGTGGGTTATCTATTTGCCACACTTGCCTGCAAGCACAGTACTATTTAACAGTGAGCACATTTGCTGCAGTTATTCATAGGCTGTAGCAGTGATTTCATTAACTAAAACATTAGAACTAAATTATATCTGTCTCATATGGTGCAGCGAGGGCAGGGAGAGCTTGTGCGGGAGGACTACATTTGAAACAGCATACCTTTGCTAAAGGCAACTTTAATTTGGCTTTCAGCATTCAGATACACCCATTATGGAAGCTAAAAAATACCACATTTTTCATGTCCATGCTCAGCTCTCACTGCAGTATTCAGGTTTATACAGCTGCATGTCAGTATCCTTTCTTTAAACCAGCAATGATGCTGGTTGTCTTCTTGTCACCAGCAATGATGTCTTCTTTCTCTGATTTCTGCTCTACTATGACACTGATACATAAAATACCCTTTTCTCCACATTGTGGCTTATTATGTGGTTTGAAGATAATGTAGCTAATTCATCACTGAATTTTATTATGTATTTTTTAAAATTACTTATTAAATGCTCTCCAACCTCAAAAACTATTCTATGGATCAGAAAAGAACAGAGTTAATGAAGGTCAAACATTTTGCTAGATTCCCCAAAATTCTGGCATTTCAAAGTAAATTTCTACAGCTACTTGTGGAAATTTGAAAACATTTAAAGAACACAGTTTTAAATGTTGTTTGGTGATTTATTTCTGAGCTTATATTTCAAAGCAAAATTCTACTTTCTCTCTCTTTTTGCTTTTTTCCTGGTGGAATTGCTTGCAAGGTTAGGTGTCTACTTCTTTGTCTACTGAAGACCTTGTGTAAAGGAATATATGATGATAAAATAAAACTAAATTATCTAATTTAATTTTGTTTGATTGACAACGTCTCTTTTTTCTACACAAAAATGAAGATTTGAAGAAACTAATGACAGAGGATTTTGGGTTTCTAAGTATTTTGGAAGGGAATGAAAAAATATGTAGTAAATGAACAATTAAAAAGATGTATAGAAATGCCAAATTATGTCATGATGGACATTCATTACCAGTTTTTTGTATTGGTACAGTTGGGAAATTTCTCAAATTTTTTTTGGACACAAAGGCTGCCTGTTTTTCCCTGTGGACCTAGAGAGCTCATGTTTCACATCTTTAGTTCATATTTCACATATAAAATCCAGTCACTACACCATTTCATCAGTCATTTGTGCTGCTGAAAAACCTATGTTGCCACTAGAACTTGAATTTCATTTTGGATGTATTAAGAATTTCTAGTTGGAAGGCTGGAGAAACCTTGTAAGTTTTGAAAATTGATTTAATAGGAAAGCCCAGACTTACCTGTTCTTAGAAGGAAGTCTTGACACCACACAATCAAAATGGGAAATCATTCCTCACGCTGTAAAAGTCAAAGGCATCCTCTGCATTTTTATTATTCTGTTACAATCCAAATATTATTTTTCCATTCTCTAACTCTTTCTCATCACTATGTGATCAAACCGTTGCCTGGAAAGAAAAGGTTAGATTTATCAATCAAAGTTTGGTAGCAGGGCTCAAAATAATTGAAGCCTCAGGAGAAGCAAGCCTTGTGTATTTCATTTTGTTGTTGCTTCAATATCTCCATAAAAAGCCATTTCAATATGTTTGGTTCTGTGGCAGGAGATTTCATGAAGTGTTTATTCTTTTCACAGTTGCAAAAAGCAAGGCTGATACAACTGTTGCTATATCAGTATCAATACCTATAGCTCAATTATCTAAGTCTCATCTACATCTATATCTGCCTATATATCTATCTATAGATATCTATACATATATATAGATATGTATTTACTGGTTTAGTGTCAACAAAACTTTTGCACAGAATCTCAAATCTGTTAGCATGCAAGCAAAGATTTTTCAGGCTTGGTCAAATTAATCTTCAGTTGTGTGTTTTAATGGGATTCCATCCAGGATCTAATACTGGTATCTAAGAAAGAAAAGAAAGTACTTCTGAAGACAAAGTGGTCATCTATGATTTCCAGTTGGGCAGTCTTGTGCTAGAGCATGTCCAGTGGTTTTCCAGTGTTGCTGTAGTAATGGCTGTGATTTACCAAACATGCTACATGACTGCATATTTTGACATAGATGTTTTAAATTTAACTTGCTCTAAAACTCTGTTGGAGCAAAAAACCAACAAAATAACCAAAAAACAACAACAAAAACAAACCAAACAATAAAAGTCACACAAAGGTGTATAATTAGATCCTTCACAGCTGTGTAAATGAGGATACTGCTAACTGTACTGCACTTTTGCCTGCGATTTTTAAGTCAATTTTAGTGAGTTGCTTCATACAGAAGAAAGCACAGCTACCTGTAATAAATGCATCTTATGCATGAAAATCTCAAGATCTGAAATCTGTTAATAAATTAACAATCTAAGGTTACACTTTCATAATCACAACTAAATTGTACAGACTTGTTGCAGAACACACCTAGAGCAGGTAGCTTGAAGTGCCAGCTGCAGGTTGTACCCTGGCTGGTGGGAAACAGCTGCAGCCCCAAACAATGAGCTTTGAAGGCACAATGAGCCTTTAGACCTCCTGCCTAACAAAGGGCACAGTCCTGGAATGCCAGCCATCACCCAAAGCCTCTGCAGGGCCCAGTGAACAGGGAGAGGACTCCAGACTAAATGAAATCATTGGACCAAGAGGCACATGAAAAGAACATGAGGGGTGTGTGAAGAGAATGTGCAATGACTGCAAGGGTCAGGGATTCCTTTATTCAGGGGTATCTGGGGCACCCAGATTGTGCTCTTATTTTGTTGCTTCTCCACAATTTATTACTTAGAGGAACCAGGCATCTCACTCTGCTATGGGAACCCAGGGTCAAGCCAGGAACAGAAAGTTGTCAGACAGTGTGGATGTGAGGTGTGGAGAGAGTCAAACAGGGCACCATTGGTTCACTGGAGCCACTCACTGCAAAGGGGCTTTGGTCCCACCAGCTAAAACCTTGGATGGTGTGACTCTGACTCCCAGAGTGATATCTGAATGACCACACAAGAAAATTTCCTTTAAAGATTGCCAAGAGGAGACTACACTGTATACACCAGGATCCCCAGTATTGAAAAGACATAGACTTGTAGAGTGAATGCAGAGAAGAGCTATGAACATGATCAGAGAGCTGGAATACCTCTTCTTGGAAGAAGGGCTGAGAGAATAGGTGTTCAACTGGGAGAAAAAAAGAATCCAGAATGGCCTTTTGTGGCATTTCATTTGGGGGGGTTTATAAGAAAGATAGAGAAATACTTTTTACCAATGTCATTAGTGAATGGGCAACAGGTAGCAGTTTCACAGTGAGAGTTTTTGTGTTGACTTCAGTAAACTTGGATATGAAATATATGCAAACTTGGAAATTCTATGACATATTTTTTCCCAGCCCATCAGAAAGAAAGCTTATTTCTCAGAATATCTCTGTTTAAACATATTCAACAAATAACAGGCACACATTACTTGTTAGAAAACTACAGGATGTATGTCTGGGGGTCATAGCTCCTAGCCAAGGGGTTTGAGTTCATCAGCTTGCCTTTTAATAGGGTACCAGTCAAATTACACCCTAAATTTCTCAGAAATTGGAATTTCTCAGTCTCAGCTCTCACTGTGGACATATCTCTTACCCAGCATGTGAGTCACTTCCTCCTGAAAGTAATAATCTTATGGCTTAAGTGTTAATGTTTTAATTAGACATTTATCTGGTATTAACTTATACATACAAGGGCCATTCATTCACTTCTTGTATGTTTTCCAGCTGGAATAGTTTCTCATGAAGCCATATGTCAGCTTTTTTCCCACTCAGTGTGACACTCCTTTTGGTTGTCTCAGGGAAGCTTAAATTCAATAAGCCATTTAGCTCCAGTCAGAGGCATCTGCAGCATAACACCCAGTTTGGCTCTGCAACAAGTCAGTAACATCCATATTGAACTCTGGGAGAAGGAATCACTGATATACTCTTGTGTCCAGATATACTTTTTCCAATGGGTTTTAAATCTTTACTTCAGTTCTTTATGTACATTTGAAATTTTTTAGGGTATATGCTAATATAAATAATGGTGCATTACAGGAAAAAGAACATTGTCAGACAAAGGTATGATGTTGCAATTGTTTTTTTCTTTTTGCTTCAAACATTCATGAACATTTTTTAATGAAAATAGTATTTTGTTCAAGATTTTACATTTCATTTAAAAATCTTGAAATTGATTTTTCAGGTCTCGAGTGCCCTCTGTCCACCAAGGTCACTTTAGCTGTAGAGAAGAAAAGTTGATGAAAGTAACTCCTCCAGTCAAAAAAAATTTCTAAAATAGTATCTGATGAAAAAAATACATTGTCCTGACTCATTCTCTTTCTGATAATGCATTCCATCTTAGCTTCTGTTTGTTAAAAGAATTTTCAGTGAATGGATAGATACTTGGCAAAAGTATATTGAAAGTCCTCTTTCACAGTCAATTATATAAAGTCTTCTTTCAAAGTGAGTTATATAAACCTCTATTAAAAAATTTCATGAAAATATAAAATTAAGATGATTTTTTAAACAGTGATGCTTCAGTTCCCTTAACAAATAAAATATTTTAAAGGTTGGGGATTTTTTTCATATTTAAATGAACCTGAAATACACAGCTGGATTCATTATGAAAACATCAATCTCCCTAATGAAAAAAATTGTTCCTGGTTACCATTAAATCCATTATTATTAAATGTAGAAGGCAAACTCAGCTCATCTAAGAAAGTATTCTTGCAGTTTATTACAAGATTTGCTGTGAAACTTACACTGGACATGTTAAGTCTTGTAGAGAGGGGTTTTAAAACAGTTTAAATGTGTTTTTGAGGAACTATTGTTTCAAATAAAAAGCATTGTGACTTTTTTTATGACAGGATTTGTTGCCATAAACTTTCCTAATAATTTTTTGGTGGACACAATGCCAGTACCCAGCAGTTATTTGTGGTGGGGATTATGCATTCATACAGAGCTGTGCATTCATACAGATTCTTACTGTGGCCATTCATTACCTAAGTTAAACCAGTATTTTGAAGGGTATATTACATAAAATGATTTATAGAAAATTCACCAGAGAAGGAGTTCCTTTTTTATATATAACAATGATATTCTCTGTATCTACTGATATTCTAGAAAGAGACTGCTCATCTTTAATATTTGATAAGGTGCAATGTAATCCACTGTATGATAGAAACTAAAAGAATGGTTGGTTCCACCACTTCAGCAAACTTCATTTTGAGAACCTGTAGATTTTGTAATGTTGTACAGATTTTTCCACAGGAGAATCTCCATCCATGACTCAAAAAGTCCTTCTTTAATAATCAAAATCTTGCACTATGTTGTATCGCGGGAGTAGCCTGTGGCACAGGAGGCAAACGAAGAAAGTCAATTCAAGTATTTTAAATCTTCCTCTCTATGTGTACCAATGTGTGTGTACCTGAAATGGGGTGTCTGTTTTCTTTGGAAGGCCTTCACAATGAGTTTCACAGGAAGAAAATACAGAAGAGTTTTTTTAAAAAATGCATAGTTTAATGTTTATGTGCCCTCCTTTACCTTCATGTGTTTGTTCCTTTGTGCAGATCCAGATGCATTTGGAATTTCTAGATGAGTCAAGTTGTAAAAATATTGCAAAAATGTTTACAACATTATTGTAAATGTTTTGTATCCTCCATTATAAAGGCAGGAAAAACACATTCCTAATTAGATTTCAATACTTATTTCTAGGAAGCATTAATTCTTGACTTCATACATGGGAGCAATTGAAGGATTTTGCCTGTTTTGACAGCTGAGAACCTGAACTGTCTGACTGCATTTGCTGCTGTCGGGGACATGGACTAACAGGGACTGAGATTGTGAAACACAAGCATACCTTTTCTCTTTGAACAGTGTAAAAATGGATCATTATACTATTAAAAAAATACACAAACTCTTGAAAAAGCTGTTTTTATTAACTTGCCTAGACTTTAAAAGCATGTCATTGAAAAACTACGTTAAAGTGTCAAGCTAACTTACCCACTTACTGAAAACAACTGCAGGTAATATTCTAATTTGACATAGTCAGATAAATACTACAGGAAATCCTTTGTTTTCCTTAGAATTCTCATTACTAAAGAAGCTGCAGGCTAGAAATGATGAAGTAGACTTAGAATAAATGATGGTATCACTCTGATCTGCTGAAAAGTATTAATACATAACTAGCTTTGTCATACTTTCTAAACTGTTAAATATTTCACATGCATTAGGGAAAGTTGTTACATTTACTGATGAAAAAGGACTGTCCCCTGTTTTTCAGAAACAAGAAAGTGAAAAAAGTGCCAAATTCTCTTAATCTCCAGGCTTAAAAGAACTAGGAAGAGTCAGTAATTGGTTTGACTTTATGTGCCATATACCAGCAGCATAATTATGCCCTAATCCTCTTTATTTCACTCCATAAAATATGGTTGCCCCATTGCTTTCCATAACATATTTTCTCAGCTTCTCTCTTCTGTGCTATTTCTTCTCTCTTCTGTGCTATTTCTATCATAAATAGTTATTTACAAAGTCAGCACAGTTTTGTCTTAGAAATGCCTGATTCTTCTGCATTTAAGAATTTCCCTGTAACCATGGAGGGAAAAAGATAAAAAACGAATCACGTCCACATTCACCCCAAAAAAAGGAAGGCTGCAAGATGCATTGAAACGACAGCTGCTGTAGGCTTTCAATGGCAATACATAGTGTAATTGAGGTTTAAGCCTTGAGAAATAAAAGCAAAAATAGAATAGGGTAAAGGCATAGACTACCAGAAAAAAAAGTATTATTGAAGTTTGCTAAATTTCGCTACTCCTGAGAGAGTAAAGAGAAAAAATTACTGAGATTTAAAAGAAAATCATAGAATCACAAAATCTACCTTAAAGGATCATCTACTTTAAATACAATCTAGCTCCAACTCCTCTGCCCCATTCCACTAGACCAAGTTGCCCAGAGCTCTATCCAACATGGCCCTGAACACTTCCAGGGATGGAGTGTCCACAGCTTCTCTGGGCAACCCATGCCTTCACTCCCACAGTAAAGAATTTCTTTCTAGTATCTAGTCTAAACCTACTCTCTTTTAGCTTGAAGCCATTTCCCCCTTATCCTCTTTACATGATCTTGTAATAGTCTGCCCATCTTTCTTGAAAGAGGGCTTGTGAAGAAGGACCAACTTGCAGCCTCTGGAGATGGCTTCTCTCAAGTGTGAGCACAAGATAACCATTAATGAAGATCTTGTGAATTCTCCAGGGAAGTGGACCACTGCAGATGAAGGTATTCAGTACTTGAGAGAATTGGAGATATGGGAAATCATCTACAGTGATCCAAAAAAGTGACAGGGTCCCTAAAGATCCAGAGAAAGGCCCTTCCACAGTGGCCACATGGAGAAAAGTGGTAAACAAAATAGCAAATATGTCTCCAGGAGCTTATGTCTCTACCAGCTAAAGAAAAGGAAACACAAGGTATTTTTAGGCCTTGCAGGGCTCTGGAGAATACATTCCGGGCTATAACCAGCTTGTGGGCCCCTCCTCTATTGAGTGACCTGGAAGAAGAATCACTTCAAATGTGGCACTTGAGCAACAACAGGCCTTTGAGCAGATCAAACAGGAATCAGCTTCTTGCAGTAGTTTCTGGACCTGTTCAAGCATAGACTGATGTGAAAAGTATACTCTACACTGCATCTGGGGAGGGGGATCTCACCTGGAGCCCCTGGCAAAGAACTTTAGAAGGAACCTGAGGTAGAAAATAGGTTTTGGAGACCTGAGGTTTTGGAGCTGGAGTTATCGAGGATCAGAAGCCCACTATATTCCAATTGACAAAAGATATTAGGAGCCTGTGAGGTTCAAGCCTCAGAATTTGCTGAGACAGAAGTGTGTCTCCTCTTGGCACCATGAGTACCTGTGCTACACTGGATGTTCAAAGCAAACATCCCCTCAATTAATCATGAAACCAGTGCTACATGGAGTAAATGGGTAACACTGACTACACAATGAACCCAAATGGGGAAAACCTATTATCCCAAGAATCCTAGAAGAGATTATGGACTGCCAGAAGCCAGAAATTTTGAGTCATTGCCTGAGAAGGTGACTTGGACTGAAGAAGGACTGCCCTATAACAAGTTAGCAGAAAACAAAAGAGGCTATGCTCTATTTACTGATGGGTCCTGTCATGTGGTAGGAAACGATCAGAGGTGGAAAGCTTCTGTGTGGAGTTCCGCATGATGAGTCCTTGAGGCTACTGAAGGGGAAGGCAACTTAAGACAATTTGCAGAAGTGAGAGCCATCCAACAATCCCTAGAGACTGCTGAATGAGAAGAGCAGCCTATACTCTGTATCAACTCCTGGATGGAGGCTAATGCCCTGTGGGGGTGGGTGCAGCAATAGAAAAAGACCGATTGGAGACACAGGGGCAAGCACATCTGTGCTGCTGCAATATGTCAGGAAATCACTGCATGGGTAGAGACTGAGTCTGAACATAAATCACGAAGATGCTCATGTGCCTAAAAGTTGTGTAACTAAATAACAGAACAACAAACAGGTAGATAAGACTGCTAAGAATATAATAACTCAGATAAACCTAGACTAGAAGTGAAAGGGTGAGCTACATGTGCCATGATATTCCATGGGCCCATGAAACATCAGGGTACCTACAAAGGGGTGCAACATACAGATGGGTTTTAATAGAGGGGCGAACCTTACCATGGTGGATATGACACAGATTATTCATAAATATGAAACGTGTCCTGCAATCATGCCAGAAAAATGAGTAAAATCTTCTTGGAATAGAGGGTGGTGGGTGGGTTTCTGATAAGGTGAGACTTGGCAAAACGACTACATTGGACCACTGCCATGAACACTGTTTTTCTTGTAGACTCCCTTCAGTTACTTGAAGGCTGCAATTAGGTCATCCCAAAGCTTTCTTTATTCTAAACATAAAACTCTTAGCCTTTCTTCATAGAAGAGGTACTCTATCCCTCTAAAAAACTTCGTGTCCCTCTTCTGAACTCACTAAAACAGGTCAGTGCTGAGGTATCACCAGAGCAGAGCAGAGGGGCAGAATCCCCTCCCCAGCCCTGCTGCCCATGCTGCTTTGGATGCAGCCCAGGACACGTTTAGCTTTCTGGGCTGTGAGTGCCCATGGCTGGGTCCTGCCTCTCCTGCACCAACACCCCCAAGTCCTTCTCCCCAGGGCTGCTCTGATCTGTTCATCCCCCAGCCTGAGCTGGTATTGGGGTTTGCTCCAACTCAAGTGCAGCACCTTGTACTTGGCCTTGTTATACGACATGAGATTCCCATGGATCCACATGTAGAACTTCTCCAGGTCTCTGGATGGCATCCTGTCCTTCGGATGTGGCAACAGCAACACTCAGCTTGATGTCATCAGCAAATTTTCTGAGGGTGCACTTGCTCTTGTTGTCTGTGTCATTGATGAATGTACTAAATAACGCTGGTTCCAATGCAGATCCCTAAGGGTCACAATTTGTCACTGATGTCCACTAGACTTTGAGCCATTGAGCACTACCCTCTAGATGCGACCATCCAACCACTTATCCATCTAACAGCCCACCCATCAAATCCATCTCTCTCTACTCTAGAGAGAAAGATGTTGTTGGAGAAGTCATGCTGAGTGTCCTGCATCATCTCTGCTCTCCCTGTGCCTTAGTGCAGCTTCCAGGAGGATCTGTTCCAGGATCTTCCCAGGCACAGAGGAGGGGCTGACAGGGAGAAAGTTACCGAGGTCCTTGTTTCTACCCCTTATAAAGATGGGTACAATGTTTCCCCTTTTCCAGTCCCCTGGGACCTCACACTGGAGCGGTGGCTGGTGGAAAGTAAAACGCCCAGGCTAGATAAGTGTCCAGCCAACCTCCAGCCAGTAAGGCACTTCCCCAACACGAAGTCGAGGCCCGGTGCCTAGCGATGACAGGCTTTACGGACGTTTGGCCGCAGTAGAGAGCTCCGAAGTCACAGGATGAAATGAAGAGGCGACTCTCAGTTTCTTCAGGGAGGGTGGTTTTATTGGTAGGGAAACGTGCAGGTTCAGGTAGAAGGAGCTGAGGGCCCCGAGGCAGGGAAAGCCTCGGGTTTTACAGAGGGTGGGAGGGGTGAAAGATAGCAAATCAGAGAGGGATACATTAAGGATTGGCATGATCGGAGAACCCATCAAACACAGTTGCGGGAGGGACCCTGGCCCCTAACCCAATCACCCGACATCCTGGCCCGAACTTTCTAGAAAAAGAGGCAGGGGTGTCAAGTGACAGGCAGGCTGCCAGGGGTGGGGAACAAGAAAGATAACCAAGACAACTGGGGAGGGGTTTGGGGATTGACACAAACTGGTAACAGGGCAGGACCTTCTGAGAGAACAATGGGGGGAAAACTGAACAAACATAAAACACACCACAACATCACATGATGGTCATGACTTTTCAAATAGCATGGAGAATGACTTGGCAACTACATCAGCCCATTCTGTCAGGACTCTGTGACACATCTCATGGGGTCCCCTTGACTTATGTACATTCAGAATCCTCAGTTAGTCACGAATATGAATCTTGACTTTATTGGGAGCAACTTTGCTTTCCCAGTCCCTATCCACTTGAGAGGTGTGGGAAGAGAGATTGTCATTGAAGACTAAGGCAAAAAGATAATAACCACTTCAGCCTTCTCCTTGTTACTTCAAGGATAATACAAGATAATAACTACTTCAGCCAATCCATTGTTACCAGTTTTCCAGCATTGTTTATCAGTGAGTGCACTTCTTTTCTGGTTAACGTATCTGTAGAAGACCTCTTGTTATTCTTTGAATCCCTTGCCAGCTTCAGTAACAGAGTGGTCTTGGCCTTCCTCACCTCAGTTCAAAACTGAACTTCCTTTCTATACCCTTCCCAGGTCACCTGTCCTTGTTTCCAATGTCTGTGCATTTGCTTTTTCCCCTTTTCTTTGACCATCTCAGCCCTGCTCAGCCACACCAATCTCTTGCTTTCCCTTTATGATTTTTAGCTCTTAGGAATTCCTAGCTCTTGTCCTCTATTGAAGACTTCCCTAAAGATCTGTCAGCTCTGTTCTGTTTCCTTAAACATGAGGGCAGTCTCCTGGGGGATGCTATTGACTATCTCCCCTGAAGAGCTGGAAGTTTGCTTTCCTAAATTTCAGGGATCTAATTTTATTCTTTACCCAACCCATATAGGGTTAGGAGAGCAAATTTAGCAAATGCAGGATCACTTCAGTCTGAACTGCCTCCAATATTGATGTCCCCGGTTAGCTCACTTGTGCTGGCAGCAGATCCAGTAACACATCCCCTCTAGTCTATTACCTGAGTTGGGAAGTCATCCTCCATGTATTCCAGCACTCTCCTGGATCTCCTAAAATCGTCTGTGCTGTTTTCCAGCAGAGGTCAGGATGGTCAAAGTCCCCCAGCAGTACAAGAGCCAGTGAGAGCAATGCCTCCTGCAGCTGGAGACAGCAGGTTTCACCAATGGGCTCACCTGATCAGGGGGCTGTAGTGGACACCACCCACAAGGTTCCCTTTGTTGCCTCAGTCCATGGTTCTTGCCCACAGGGCTTTGACCTGCCCATGGCTCTTCTTCAGAGGCAACTCTTCACACTCGATCCACCTACTGATGTAGGGGGAAAAGCCTCCACCCCTCCTTCCACTGCCTCTTCTAAACAACCTGCAGCCATTGGTAGCTGCATCCCGGTCATGGGATTCATCCCACCAAGTTTCAGTAATGGCAACAAGGTCATAACTTCCTAGCCACATGATTACTTCCAGCTTCTTCTGTTTGTTGCCCACACTCTATGCATTGAAATGAAGGCATCTGAGCTGCAGTGTTGTCTTTCTAAAGGTATACCCCTTAGTTCCTTTGAAATATTTCCTTCATGGTTATCTCAGGAATTGAGATAGTATGACATGTCAGATACTATGTTATCTCAGGAATTCCTGACTAATCTCTTTAAAACTGAAGGTGTGCTCCAGTGTGGCTAGTACATTTCAAAATCAATGACGAAGGGGCCTCACCACCCCTCACCTTGTAAGCTTTTCATATCATCCCAAAGTTTACCAAGGACAAGCCTGATTATATAGCACTCCCACATCACATCTAGTTTAAGTAATCTACACTATTACACAGGATTTAGTAGTGGCCAGTGTTCAGGAAATCAATTTCTCGAGACATGATGTGGCAGTCCGAGCTGGTAGGCATAGTTCAAATCTAGCCTCCCTGCTAGATAAATGTTTGTGATTAGTTATGGTGTGTGATGGGTATAGTGTTGTCAACATTAACCATAGTTCATTCTTTTTCTGGAGTAGTTTCCATGTTGAAGTGAAACAAAAATGTCCACTGGTGCTCCCTAAGCCTCTTTTCAACTGTTTGGTGTCTAGGCAGCTCAGTCTTACAGTTAGTTTTACCCTGTAAACAAGATGCCTTTGCATCCAGGAAATAGACTAGTTCCTGCTCCCCCCCCCGGAGGTTACCCTCTTGTTAAACTTTCTCTGGACTAAGCTTATTTATCCATGGTGATACTCTATCATTTGATTTGTTTTGTTGTTGTTTTTGTTTGGGGTTTTTTTGTTTGTTTCATGTCTCGTGGTATAACTATATATTCATTGCTGTGGGACAGAAAAAGATGTATTCAAGCCCTAGGTTGCATACCTGATTGGTGATTAGTAAGGTCTGATCAAAATCTTGCACTAAAGTACACCTAAATCTTAAATATTAAAAAGTCTGTTAACTGGTAAACTTTATTGTTTTAGAATATTGCTGCTGTTTTCTTCAGAGCTCAAGAGTATTTTCCTCAATACTAGCGGCCTGGAGTATTTTTTTGCTCTGAGCACAAGCTCATCTCCAGTTTCTCTTTTCCTGCTAAACTCTTATAGTAGAAAAGCAGAGTCAGGGAGTCAGGTGTGTGATATGGATTTAAGGTAAAATTTGAAAGTGGAGAGCACACAACTTAGCACAATCAACTGAAAGAAAATTTTTATGTATATTATACCTCTTCATTTTGGTGGACAATAGAATACATTTGAATTGTGGTCCCTGTGTATATTTAGTCTGAATATTGAAACACAGCCTACCCTGTAACATTTTTATTCCTAAACTTGACCATATTTTTCAACAAACTTAGGTAATTCTGAAAACCTCTGTTGATTTTCTAAATTTCTGTTGATTTCTACATTTAATACTTGTTTAAAGCTTCTACTTGCAGTTGTACATCCTTCTTGGACTGAAGGTTTGCCGCTTGCAACTGTGAATTAGTAATCTGGCATTCCATTTAGTAACTATGAAAAAATTAATATTTTTCATGTAGTCCAAACTTAAACATCAGCAGTGTTCATTAAAAAGTACCATGTCTTTACAGAAAAAGTAACAAAATAAGTTAATATATTAAAAAAAAGGGGGAAAAAAGTGAAGAAAAAGCCCCAAAACTGTGAATGCTCTGGATCTATGAGGCTTTGCAGTGTTTCTGTGCATTTCTGAGGAAGATAAATTTTTCTGGTGATAATGTTTTGTTTGATTGTGTGTTATCTCCAGATTTAGCCACACTACCTTTTTCATTTGTTGATCTGCATTTTTTTAGTGACAAAACAAATCACTGGATTAACTAATTCTCTGTTTCAGGTCCTTGGAAAAATCACAGTCTGTGCAAACTTCATGTAATATTTGCCAAATTGTAATGAGGCTTTTAAAGTCATTTTAGACATTTGTGAATGGCTGTGCAACACAGCAGAAACTGTCATATTTTACTTATCTGCAGCACTACTTTGATGAAAGTAATTCCCTCTGTGTAACATGTAGCACTAAACCCTGTGATCCCTCTCCATTTGTTTCTACTCCAACTGAAGTTCCTACCTGTACATTCCTTTCTCCCCATCCATTTCTTAATTGTGACAAAGAATCTGTTCATTATATATCAGATAACATAGATTTGAATGCAGTGTATGTTGTGGCAGACTCGTATAGACTGCATCATTTCTGCAAATGCTTAGCACCTCAGATAAAGGTATAATCATGTCATGAACATCTCCAATCTTAGAATTTCCTTGTGGTTCTAAGAAAAAAAAAATGGAAAAATAATGAAGAATTAGATTAGCATTTCTAATTTCTAGGGTTGCACATTTCATTTAAATGCAGTAAATTAGACTGCACAGCTATTTTTCAGGTACAATTTCAGAAAAATTCCATTTGAAAATTACTAATAGGATTAAAATTATTCCTGGAGTTTAAAATGTAAGAAAAATAATCAGTGTAATACTGTTATTGACAATATTATCTTCTAAGGTTTCCTTCAGATATTCTTGGACCTTCATTCTGAGAAGTGAACAGCATTGTAGATATGAATTCTATTACTGCTGTACTGTTTCTAATACATTTTTTAGTAGCTAAATGTCTTTGTGCCACTAAAAAATACCTACTTGCAAGTGAAAAGGGAACAAAAGCTCATAAAATTGCAATAAAATATTTATTTCTCTTCAGCAATAAGATTAATTTTATCACTCTAGATTTATGACCCTGAAAATTTTTTGCTGGATATTTAATATATCAAAATAGCAGAACAAGGAGTCTGAGTAAGGGAATGCTCTGTGAAACTTGTGATTTACTGAAGAGAACAGATTTCAGGCTTTTTTGTAAGACTTAATACAACAGCAACAAAATTGAATTAGCTTGGCATAAAGTTTAATTGCCTGACAAAAATTTGGTAGTATTATTGTGTTACAGTCTATGTATAACATATATCAGAGTCGTCTTTTTTTCTAGCCTGATTAGAGAGTGGGCTCCGCTTCATAAAAAGGGCAAGTTTTATTTGCCTATGGGCTTTATAAAAGGGAAAATTCGTATGTAATTAGATTTGCATTTAATTTCTCTTGACTGCTTTTCAGGCCTGAAGTTAGGGAAAAATCTCATCTATGATAATACAGATAGATTTGAATGAATTTTTTATACATTGGTAACTTATATGCACTTTAAATCATAACAGTCAAAAAGATCTCATCAGAAACTAAAATAAAACAGAAAAAAAAAGGGATTTTGAGATGAGCATGCATTTCCACTTATGTTATGTGATAGTTCCAAGAAAAGTACAAGCATGCGATGCCATATTCTGGTGATTAACATGATTTTATCTACTTGTATAGTCCAGTTGATACTGTATAAAATATAGACAGGAAAATATCACAATTGCCTTTCTCCATTTTTCTGAATTTAATATTTTCAGGTGAAAAGAGCTTTTTGTTTCATTTAATATTGTGGAAAGCACAAGAACTATTGATTGTAAGATTTTTTTCCTCACAATTCCTCAAACAATTTTTTTCAAACTAATTAAACTACCATTTTAATACTAAAATGGCACAGAAGAAGAAAAATACTAAAAGAAAAAAATAAATATTACTTTATTTTGTTGCCATAAAAAATCCCATTCATTCTCATTTCTAATTTTGTGTTCAGAGATTGTATTGATACTGGAAAGCTACACTGTAGTACAGAGAGTTAAATTCTGGTGCAGACTATGTCAGCATAAAAGTCTTGGTCAATAAATCACACTGTTTCAGAAAGATACATCCTCTACTGCAATTTTAGGATATCAAAACTTTCTCCATAAACAACAAATTCATAGAATGAAATTCTAATGCACTCTTTTCTATCACTTTAATAGGCTGGGTCTGTGCAGATTATTAACTGAGATGCAGCTGCAAAATATGAGGAGAGCTCTTTTATAATTGAGTAGAGCTAAATTTTAAGACCATTATAAATGTTTAAAAGCAAAGGATGGAAAGTTAAAATGGCAAATCATACCTAAGGGATAAAGCATATTTATTGAGTGAAGTAACTCTGTTCTTCCTCAATATTATATTTACTATTATGCATGGGCAACTGAGATCAGAGATTTTAAGGTCTCATCACCAGGAAAATGCTGATAATGTTTTAGTCAGTTCTTTCTTTTGATCCTTTTAAGGAAAGATACTGCCTTGTGTATTTTAATAGGATTTAAAGCAATGGCAGGTGAAGGGTTGCTGAAATGATACATTCTTTATGACATATTTATTGATATAATTAATATAATTGGTAGATTAAAATGAAAGATTTAGGAGTCTACAGCCTCAGGGCACTGGATTACGAGGAACCTTAAAGGCTTTATTTTTTCCTCCTGGAGTTGTAGAGAAAGCATGCTTAATTAGCATAAAATGCATTACTAGCAATTAAACAAAGTTGAGGTCAACAAATTAACCTTTTTTCAAAAAATTTAAATGTGACTTCTTAATTTTAAAAAGACAATATATCAGTGAAAATGAACATGTGATTTAAATAGCGTGTTCTGATATTGTTGGAATAAAACCATGCTCTATCCTGTCTACGTCAAGCATAATATTATTAAGTTCACTTAAAAGAATTTAACTTTATCAGGACTGCAATTCTGTCTTAATTTCTAAACAAACCTAAAGCGATTAAATTCTGAGATCTTTTTCTAAGGAAAAATATTACTCAAAGTTTAAGTGACTCTCCTTGTTGAAATTATTTTTCAGTGAAAAGAAAAATAGATATTTAAGTACTTATTGTGTTTCCTAAGATTATATCATGCACATCAACAGCAAGGTTAAGAGTCTATTCTTGAACTGCAAACTCTTTGAGTGTCTTTCCCCTGTGTGAAGAAATTTTCTGTAAGGTTAACAATTAAAAATTGTAGTACCCTTAAAATTCTAAACTCATGCCCTGAAATATAATCTCATTCAATGATGTATAGATGAAGGCCCATGGTTCAATTACCAGAGACATTAAGTATAATTTACAGTACAGACTTAGCACTTAGGAAATCTCCTTCATTATGTCCTCAGGTGGATGACTGGAAATAAAAAAAAAAAAAAAGACAAGAGAGAAAGCAATTGATTCTACAAAAATAATCCACCATAACAGAGATAATTGTGATATGATTGCCTGCAAAGATGTGTCTGACAAGGGAAAAGTCAATGGAAGAAACATGTCTTTTGTAGAAGTGTAGACAAATATTAAAATGGATTAGGTGTCTCTTTTTTCAATAGTTGCTTTCCAGCAGATGTTCCAAAGCAGAAGTCATCACAGAAAATTTTATGTACAGGGCTGCTAGTCATAGGTTTAGACTTCCTGGTCCTCAATGAGCAGAATAGAATCACAAATGCAAGACAAACTTGCCAGGGTCACTGAGAGCTACTACCAGTGGTGCTCTAAGTCAAAAGCCCTACCAAAATATGATTGTATCAAAGAGCTTTCCCTCAAATTGAACATATTCCTTAATGGCTTTCTCAAGTGTACTCTATCTAGGATTAAGGGAGTACACTTCAGAGTACCACAGTTTCTTCAAATCAAATGCAATTATTTTCTTCTATGTTATCTGGGCAGCTACATGTTGTAGTGTGATGTAATAGCCTATCCATCCTGGATCCTTTCCCAGGTGTGCCAATAACCTCTCCCTTCCCCCCCCCCCTTGCCCCTTGCTGACTGCTGTCCATCAATCTTGGCATTCCAGAAAGGGCGTCGTCATGTGATTGGCGAAGTTCAGAAGATGCCTCTCAGCCCTGGGGGGCCATCCAGGTGTCATTTGTCCCTTGGGACTTCCCCCCCGCCCTTACCTGGTTGGTGGGATCCCTACCCTTTCCCTCCCCCTCTCCCTGGGGTTCAGAGACACAGCAACCATGCGGTTCTGGTTCTGTTGGAGCTGTTGCAGCATTCAGAGGCCTGTGTGCCAGGAATAAAGCTCTGGATCGAAACCCTCCAGCAGAACCCGTCTCCTTTTCCTTCCCCATCGCCTCAAAGCTTCTCTGCCAGAGGTAAACCTGAGCTCCTGCCTGCCTGGACTTGTCCCATGCACCCAGGTGCAGCATGCAGCCAGCCAAAGGTGTCTCTGAGGTGAAACCGCCACAGCCGCCGCCTCTGGTCAAGCAGCAAGGCCAGAGGGGCCCAGAGCCATCCGGCTATACTGGTGTTTAATTCCAAAAGCTACATTCTCTCTGAAGTACAATGTCTTACCATTACAGTGGTAGTTCAAGAACTAAAGTGTCCACCTTCTTCTCTATAACCTCAACTAATTGTGTGGTCTATGTCACTCATCATAAAACATAGCATTCCCTCTGCCTGAACTGTTGCACTTCCACTTCCTCTAGATACTGTAGGCAGTCAAACAGACAATAAAATGGAATAATTTATCATTTTTAAATAGAACTATCATTTTGTGGATACTTTCCACATTTTCACACCACTCTTGATTTAAAAATACCTACCTGCGTAAGTATTTGAATTTCTCATGGGCTGGATATTGCAAAATTAAAGAGAAATGTAGGCTAGAATAACCTGGTGTACTATTAAAGATAATAGGTAATGTTAAGTAATTGAATATGTAGTGGAAGATATCAGGAGTGTTTAGCCATAACATTTCACTGTGATGGAAAATAAACCTGAATTATCTCAAATATCTCAAAACATTGGAAAAGTTAAGAAAAATCATTGACAGAATGATAGATTAGATAATTAGAACGTCCTTTTTGCCACTAATTTCTCAGTAGCAGACAATGAGTACAGTCTGTCTGTTAAGAACTTACTACCTTGCCTATTTTTTATGACAGTTCTTATCTCCTCAGATAACAGCACTCTTGTGTATTTAAAAAAATATTTCCAGCAGAAGGCTGACCAGATGTATCAACACAATTAAGAAACAATGTATTCATTCCAGGAACTGGAGCATTAGGTTGTTTTTTGTTGTTTTGTTTTTTTTTTAAGTAGGGGCAACTAAAATGTCGATGTAAAACAACCACTGAAGAATTTAGATTTCTGAAGTCAAAAAAATAATCTTTCTATTGAAATCTCAGTTATGAATTTCCAGTTTTAAATTATGTTTGTTACAATGTAACAAACATTTGTTTATTTTCTGTATTTGTTTCTGTATATCATGACAAACTGTCATCATGATTGTTTTTAAAATCTGATAGGAACTGCAAAATAAGCCCTGGTGGAGACAATTGGCTCAGCAGTTTACAAGTCATAAATACTGCAATTTTAAAGCAGCTAAAGTAAGGAAAAGAGCTTTTTAGCTATTTATAACTTCTTAACCTTTTATCTGAAGCAGCTTTTGTAAACCATATTTCTGCATGGAAAGCCAAGAAATAATCTAGAATGAAAGAAAAAAAAAATCTGTTTTTATTTTTTGACTCAGACATTTGTTTGACTTAGCAATGCTTTAAATATATCTTTACAATGTAGAAGCTATTTTTGGTAGTGGTAACGTACAATAGAGTGATAGTTTTAAAGAAGATTTAACAGTCCAAAATATTGTGTTTTGTAGCATTCATTAAAATAATGGCTGTTGCCATTTTTTAATTTTAAATAACAGCAAAAATTTTTTGAAAAATAGATTCTAACTTTTCATTCTTACTGAAAACCATTCTGGCCATTTCTCAAACTACCTGGTTATATGATCTAACCTGGTTCATCCTATAGAAATTAATTTGATTTTCAATGTGTCTTGAACATCATAAACAGCCCTGAAATGCCATAATCTCCATGTTTTTCTTTATGAAACTATTGTGCAATATGAGCTTTGCTTTTTCTTTAACTTATTTGATCTTTAAAAAGCTTTGTGTAAGTACTACTCCACAAACTTGAAACTTATTTGAAATACATTTTTTCAATCATAGTATTGTATTCACAACATTTATTGATTAATGAATATCAAAAGTTTTCATTTAACACAACATTTTAACCCTTATATGCAACACTCTGAAGCACATGCACACAGGGAAGGGGGTTATATGGGAGTGGCAAAACAAGGACATCATGCCTCTTTTTGAATTTTCCTCTTGAAAGATGACATATGGCTGTTTGACCAATTAAATTCCCTGGGTGGTCTGATGACTACTGACTGTATTTTCTGATGAAATGTAGGCTTCAGAAGTCATCTGGCCCATAGCATATCTGTCTAGTTCCAAGGAAAACTGCATCCATACTAAACCAGTCTGAAGGTAGGAGTAGCTAGGTTAAATGATTAACAACTTTAATTTTATAAATTTAATTTATGATAATTGAACCAGATCATTTTTATTCATATTACTTTTATTCAATTTATTCAAAATTATTCATATTAACAAAAATAAGATTTATAATTACACAAATTCTTTCACTGAGAAAATGATGCAATCAGTAATAATTTGAGGACATTTGCTGCCTACTGAACACTAAGTGCATGTTCACAGACACATTGAGAAAACCAATTGGAAGGTTTCCAAATAGATTCTTATGGTCTGTCATGTCCCTAATTCACAAATTAAATTACTGCTGAAGAGAAATATGGTATAATTTTTCAGAACAACTTCAAAGACAGTTACAGCAAATTGTGTCAGTGATTTACACATCAAAGTAGTAATACTAAAATTACTTAGTTATGTACAGCACTTTGATCCTTGGGTCATGATGCAGTTGTCACAGGTGGATAAATATTACTTTTCCCATTTTACTGATGAAGATACTGATTTTCTCAGGGTTCTCAGTATAACAAAGTACAACTGAAAATTATGTCTCTTTTTAGCACAGTTCACTTAACAAAGCTATGTCAAGAAGTATCCATTCTGTAGAAGCCATATTCCAATTTGTAAAACTGGGGGCCTGGTCCAGAGGAATCTGTAATCAGCACAAGTCTTCACACAGCATTCTTTAGGCTAAAATGCTCTTCCTTGATCTACTGCTTCACTTCATGAACTACTGCCTCATTGTTGTCTTATATTACTGTATTTTTATGATTTCAATTGTGTCCTATTGAGCAAGTGAAATGACACAACTTATCAGTTACCAGGCTGCAGCAAATTTTCCTGCCAATAGTTTAAATAACTAAAGAAATAAAGCTATGATAAATTTTGCTGAGCAGGTAGGACACACGAAGGTGATTGACAATAGTGCATGGAACTGACATCAACAGATGGGAAGGAATA
Source organism: Agelaius tricolor (assembly GCF_023055355.1). Taxonomy (NCBI): domain Eukaryota; kingdom Metazoa; phylum Chordata; class Aves; order Passeriformes; family Icteridae; genus Agelaius; species Agelaius tricolor. The sequence goes on along the minus strand of NW_027269264.1, from coordinate 22,835,296 downwards.
GTGGGAAAAGATGCTGCCTGTGGATGGCAGAGAGTTGTACACAAGTGCAGGGGACTTCTTGCTTGCAGCAGACACAGGGCCTGCAAGGGCCCCCTGGCATGCAGAAACCCAAGATGGGAAATGCCAAGTCATGGTGAATGAGCTAGAAGCCCTACTCTTCCACCTTCTGGAACCCCTGCTTATCTCTCTGTAACCCTATAGGTCACTCCTTTAACCCTTGCCACTGGACCATTTCTGATTCCCCCTGTGGACTATATAAAGAGCTGATTTAGCCTGGCTCTGGCAGAAGAGCTCTCACTGGTACCCTTCGCAGAAGAACCAATAAAGACATGGCTGTGAAACTCCATACAGACTTCTCCTCTCTCTCCCTCCGTCTGCCTGCCTAGGCACCTAGCAAGCTGAGAGCTGAAATCACAATGATCTGATAATCACTAAAGAGCTGATATCACTTAAGCTTGCTAAGGTTGCCTGCAGCTAGGAACTGCTTGGGAGCTCAGACAGTCTGTCCCGAACAGGGCTGCGCTATCCGGGATCCCTGCAGCCTGCTGGGGACACCCCGAAACCCAGCAGAAGTCTGCTTTACTTGCTCACAGCCTTGATAGAAAATACAGTTTTAGAGAATAAAAAGGAGTGAATGGAGTGAAACAAGCCTTTTGATAAAAAATATTTGTACACCCAAGTGTCACAAAAGAGTGGTTAGGCTGCTTAAAGAATCATTGTCAAAGATATCGGAAGAAAACAGGTTTTAACATAAATTTATGAAAGTGATTGCCTCTGCTCAGCACCCATCAGACCTCATCTGGGCACTGCATACTGCTGGGATCCAAGGCAGGAAAGAGGAAAAACAAAGAAGGGCTCAGAAGAGTCAAGGAGAGTCTGTGGGGCTGGGGCTGGTCCATTGTGGAGCAGAGGAGGTGTTGGTGTGCCAGACAGCACACTACAATGCCTGTGGGGAGGTCATAGAGGGGATGGAGCCAGTCTCTTCCTAGCACTTCCTGATCAGGGAATGAGAGACAGGAACAATTTTTGAAACAAGAAAGATTCAAGCAGGGGATATGTAAGAGAAATCAAAATCCCCGTGAGAATCATTAAGCACCAGAGCGAAGTGAGCTGCTCAGAGAGTTTGTGGTATTCCTGAGTCTGAAGGTTTTCAAGACCTGAGTGACCACAACCCAGAGCACAACACTTAGAAGTCTGTGAGGGGATGCTGGCTGAAGTCCCAGAAGAGAAAGCATTGCCATTGGAAATGTAGCAAAGGTTTCTGAAGTGGCTGCAATGTCAGAAAAAGCACTTTCTCATTTCATTTGTTTCAGCAGATTTTACATTTATTTGGAATAAAGTAGACCCAGTTGTAAGTGATCTACAGTGATCATTTAGTTTAACTGCCTGAACACTTCAAGGGCTGACCAATACACAGAATATTTTGAAGGCCATTGACCAAAGGCCTTTTAAGGCACTGGCAGGCATAGAGCATTAACAACCTCAGTGATAGGCCTGTATCAGGGTTTGAGCAACCTCTTGATGAAGAAAGTTTACCTAATCCTGAATCCCAGGGAGAAACCTGGGATTTCCTCCCTCACCACTTCCCTTGTCAGGAAGCTGTACAGAGCATCAGTTCACTTCTAAGCTTCCTTTCAAGAAAGTCAAACGCTTAGTTCTCAGCTGCTCCTCACAGGATGTGCCTTCCAGCTCTTCCACCAGCTTTGTTCCACTCCTCTGGAAGCATTCAGGGACTTTCACACCCCTTTTAAACTCTGGCGGCCAGCACTGCACATAGGACTAGGGATGACGCTGCACCACAGCTCAATCCAGCAGGATGATCCCATCTTTGGCTGGCTGGTGATTCTGTGTGTGGTGCATGCTGAGATGGGGCTTGCCCTCTTGGCTACCCGGGCACACGCTGCTCACTTACACTGAGCCTACTCTCCATAAGCAGTCTAAATCCCTTTCACCTGTGCTTTTTTCTCAAGTCAAACCTTATTTTTTTGATCCTGGTTATAAATCCCACTTCTAGGGACAACAACAGGAGCAATACCTGGGCCACACACCTCCTTTATAGTTCAGTATTTGTTTCAACCAGAAAGTGCTTCAATTTATCCCTTCTACAATATGATTTATTGTAAGTCTCTCGGGATTTAGCCCAAAAATCCTATATGACAGTGGTCACAGGGGTTCTTGGATGAGGGAAGAGACAAGAATGTTGACTCCATGTTTCAGAAGGCTTGATTTATTATTTTATGATATATATATTACATTGTAACCATACTAAAGAATAGAAGGAAAAGCTTCATCTCAGAAGGCTAGCTAAGCTAAGAATAGAAAGGAATGAATAACAAAGGTCTGTGGCTCGGACAGAGAGAGAGAGCCAGCTCTGCCGTGAGTGGTCACTAATTCCGAACATCCACACCAGATGTTTGATCCACAGACCAATCACGGATCCACCTGATGCATTCCACAACAGCCGATAACCATTGTTTACATTTTGTCTCTGAGGCCTCTCAGCTTCTCAGAAGGGAAAAAATCCTAAGAAAGTATTTTTCATAAAAAGATGTCTGTGACAATCCTAGAATCAGAACTCTTGAAAAATACAAGCACTATAAATATAGCTCATAAGTTTTCTCTTCAGAATCCAAAACTATCAATAAATCTGTCTATTTTTTTATATTTATATATACATATATACATATTTCTCTCAAAGCAAGCTCATGCAGTGCAGTGCATCCAGTCCAAAATGTTTTCTAACTTATTGAAGAGGCAGGTGGAAAAACAGCAGATGTCATTAGGTTGTCATAGTCTAGTGCATTGTTGTAGGTGATCATATGGTGCAGTGGGAGTACAGTAGATGGACCCCTATCTGGAAAAATGGAAAATTCATGAATTATCTATCACATCCAATTTAAAAACCTACATTCTCAGTCCTCCTTGGTCTGCATCAAGAAAGGAGACATTACCACAAAGATTCAATAGTGGCCTTGTACTGCAGCCAGCTGCTTCCCAAAATGCGTGGCACCCTATGTTTCATCCTATTTTTATCCATTTTGCTACCATTACTGCTTTCTGAATTCAACATAAGATCCCACTACTCTTACTCATTTTAGAACTCTACTCTCTTCTACAGCTTGTCTGAGTTACCAGCTGTAATAAGCCTGGTCCAAGTCTTTATAACAACTGAACAGCATTGTTCTCTGGAAGTGTCGGAGAACTGCAAGGACAGGGTCTCCCTGGGGTTGGGGTTAACCTGCTGCCCCTTGCACCTGCTGCCCCTGGTGTCCCTGGTGTTCCTAGCAACACCTTCCTAAGAATCCTTTTTCCTCCCTGGTGGTGCAGTGGCATGGCATCAGGAACAGTGCTACACACTTGCGCAGGGGCCCCACGCCTTGCTATTGTCCCATTTCCTGCTAATACAGACTGCAATTTAATTCTTTGTAGCTGACAGTATATTTTCAACTGGATAATAACACACATACACACACACATTTGTACACCTTTATAAGAGAACACTTTGAATTAAATGCTCCAGAGGACAAGAGCAGCCAGGCCAAACTTCAAACATCCTGGAGAGGTGCAATGTGGAAGCTTCTGAGTTGTATAAGACAAAGCAGAAGTCCAGAGAGGTAAGGGGGCAGAAGATTTGAAAATTCCTTATTTTGGAAAGGTAAAATAAACTTTGAAAATAAAATAATCTCTTTCCTAATCCCTGTTTCTTTGCCGGCAAAAAAGAAAAAAAAAGAAAGTTACACTAAAATATTTTTTTATAATGCAGTTATAGGTGTCTCCCTAGTTTAGACAGAACCACCCTCCTCTTTCCTGCAGGCAAAACAATTGGTAAATATATATATATATATATACACATATATATATATATATATATATATATATATATATGTATATATATTTACATATATTGTATATAAAAGAGCCTGTCCTGTCATTCTAAACTAATTCCCCAAGGTTCACTATCACAATTCCCTGCACCTGGTCCCCATTACATAAGGAGCTGCCTTGATATGGTATATGCAATGTGGTGGTATTAGTAAGAGATTTTTTTCCTGTTTCAGAATGCAGGAATGCAAGGTTGTTGTGTCTGCTTTAGAAAATTGTTGGTTAAACAAAAAAAGAGAAAATGAAAAAAAATTAGTTCATTTTTTTACAGTTACCTACATATTTTCAAGTTTGTAATTAACTAATGTCATTTGGGACTTGCTAAAGTTGAACATATTGGTTGAAATATTCAAAATATTCTTAAATATACAGTATACCATGTTACAGATGAGATGTTACTTGGGGAATTCTTCAAGAATCTTAGGACAAATTTTATCTTAAGATTTTCAATAATGAGCTCATTAAAAAAAAAGTAATTGCTGCAGAAATTTATTAATGACATTCAGCTGGAAGGAAATGCCAAGGATTGAGCTGATCAGATTGTAAGGGAAGAACTGAATGGTAGTACGAACTGGAGCAGTAAATTGACAGTGTCAGAGGTGTGGAAAAAGCATTTGTATACTAATTGTTCGTATGTATGCTGTCAGCTATGTGGTAGCAGTTTGATCTCACCATGTGTAATCTTCACAAGCACAAAGAAATATTAATGGCATTGCACCATGTATTCTACTTCCCTATTTACAGGGCAATTCACAGTAATGGAATGATCAGAGAAATGGTGCAGATACAGAATGGAAAAGATAGATAAGAAGAGTCTAAGTTCATCCATTACTACTGGTATGTATGGTAAACAGAAGGTATTTTCTGTCTATAAGAGGAATATTTCAGCCTTTCTGTAGAAAATCTTATTAATTCCAAGATGTTTGTGAGAGCTGCTAAAAAACTCACTGTGTGTTGAATGAGATGACCGGTATCAGTGATGCAGGAGCCTCCTTTCAAAGGCTGCCCAGGTAACTCTGAATGTCCTCTTGGGCTCAGAGGTTTATCACTATAGGGATGGAAGTACATATATAATCAAAAGCAAACTTAAACAAAATGTGAAGTTTTTTATTTTCTTTTGTTTTTCCCTCAAAACCTTTAAAATATATTGCAGGACAAGTTGTGGGTCCACAGAAAGCTACTGTTAAGCATGTATGCCATCTTGAACTGGTACACAGTCAAAATTATCTAGTCTATGTGTTTTTTGCTTATATTCCATTTTGTTATTCTCTTTCTTCTTGCCACTGCATGAGCTCAGATTTTAAGCACCTTGGGACAGAAGCCATTTTAGTGGGGTTTATGCACTATTTATCTCACCTGTACCTGAAGCAAGCAGGGGGTTATTGAACTGCATAAAATATAAAAAAATAAAATTTAAAAATTGAGAAGGAAATATCATAAAAGCAGTCTCACCTGTGAAATCTCTGGAATGTCTATTACTGTTTATGTCCAGAAATACTACAAAAAGAGTCTCTTTCTCTTTATCAGCATCTCCTGTTTTATTCACAGACAAAGCAAGTACCTAATAATATATTCAAATATTTTTAAAAACTTGACAAAACCCCAGCCTAAGCACATTCCTATATTTGAGTAAATGTTCAGAGGTTTCTTATCCTTTCTTAGCAAATACACTTCAAAAGCAGGGATTCTTTATAGTAATCTGAATTTCTAAGAATAAAGGGTCTTCGTAGTCAGAATAAACTTTAAAATAGAAAAATAGCTCACAGTAGTTTCTTGCAATTTCTGTGCTATACTTTAAAGCCCCCCATAGCCTTTTGCTGTGAGTTTTAAGTGAGATATTCTGTTTACTATGGCCATTAAAGTTGTGAGCTTTTTTTAAAACAGCAGGATTGCTACATAAAGCTCAACAGGTCATATGGCATCTTTTATGCAAACACTACATCATGGACTGTTAAAGGGAGTGAGTCTGTCCCTCCATACCAGAGATACCAGAGCACATCCTGAGTAGTAGAAGAGTTTTTCTTCCATAGCTTTTAAGGTGCCTGGTAGAAAGATATCGCACTCTTCCCTTCCTTTTGATGTCTTAAGACCCATAGGGGATGACAGTAATTTTAATTTCATAAGTAATATGTACCTGAACACTGCTAGCAGTGGATGGAGCTCCAAAATGAACAGTCTATCTCTGTATTTGCAATCCTACCTTCATATCACATGAAATAACACTGTCTTTAATGTGGATTTTTTAGTCTTAATATGTCCCCTTGCCTTGTACACAGACCATGTCATGGAGCATTTCTCTTTCTCTCTCTCTTATTATTTAATCACCAGCTGGAGGGCTGGGTTTGACTCCAAAACCTCAGTGTCTTCCAAATCCACCTGTCTGCGTCCTGGGTTGTGGAGACAGAAAGCTCTAGCACTGTGGTAGAACAGCATGAACTGTTATTGTTTTTCTGGGTAATTGAAAGATGGCAAACAAAGGAGAAAAATAAATTAACCCCACCATCAAAGGCCACATATGAGAAAAGGCAATGAATGTTACACTGACTCTAACAATTTCCTGTATGTTGAGTAATTAGAAATACAAGCTAAAGTTTTACCTGTACCTTTTCATAGTGTGGGGTCATGCAGTGATTGCTACTCAAAGTTCCTTAAAGAGTCAGCTCCACTACTGGACGTCTTAGACAAGCAAATTTTAGATAGATATATAGATAGTTCTTCATTTGAGTAGGACAGCATTTCTATGTTAAGACACACTCAGCAGAGAAAGGTGATAATGTTTATGTTTAAAATTTTTTCCACCAAGTCCTATAACCTACCTACAGTAGATTGTAAACCTTAGATGTCTCCCATTCCCTCTTTTACTGCATATAACCAGAGAGGGGAAAGAGAACTGGTATTGGACAGTAGGAGTCACCTGTTGTTCATAACTGATAACAACACAGATTGATTTATTTCTAAAAAGATAAAATTGGAGATGATACAGCAGGATCTCTCAAACTTGTTGAGGTGAGGGAAACTTGGACACTCAATATGAGTGTTTAGCAAGCTTCGTTTATTGAAGAGAGCATCAGACTTTTATGCACAACAAGTAATAAGCTCATACATATTCTGCAAGCTAAGCAATCTATTGGCTATACTACAATATCAGCTCTTCCTCACACCTTAGGGGTTACATCTTTCTTTTCTCATGTCTCTCTCACTGCTTGTTATTGTACCACAGCTATGCTCAAGGACACAGTGTTTTGCAGGTGCAGGGACCCAGATTAGCTGCATCCTCCCGATTCTTGGTCCAGAACGTGGCCCCTGTCACGTAGCCATTCTTCCACACAAACCCTGTTGTGCAACTGCAAACAATGTGTAATTGTAAGAATGTCTTTTCTTTTCTGATCCTTCAGAGGTCTGTCCCTATCCGGCTGTATGCATGAAAATACAAGTCGCAATTTAAAGTGAAGCCCTGTGACTCATACTGTAAGGTGAGAGAAAACACACATATGCATGTTGTGCATGTGAAAGTGTGAATTCTTACCAAGCTGTTGCAAATATAGTCTCACAAACCTATATACCCAAACTCTTACGTGGCTGATTTTCCATTAAGGAATACCCAATATTCCATTAAATTATTGAAGACCATCCTGTTATTTTTATTACAGAGGTTTCCAATATTACTGTCAATTGTCACATTTTGGTTTCCTGTTGTTGATTTTCATGCATGAGAAACACACACATGCTGTACTGATGCCAGAGCCCATCAATCTCCCTAGACTGCATCGACCTCAGGATATGTAAGAGTAGTGGATAAATTGGAAGATCAATGCCTTGTCCCTCCTGCTGTGCCAGCTGCTATTGAGAAATTAATATGAGGTTCACTATAAATAAAAGATAAAAGATGATATGGCTTACAGTGTAAAATATTAAGGCTGGACACAATGTGTAGCATGAATTTAAAGCCAAAAGCTAAGAAAATTAACCCTATAAGAGCATCCACTTCCTTTGTGGATATATGGAAAAGAGAAGACCAGAAAGAAGAAAACTAATCTTTAGTAATTCTTTTAAAAAGTACAAACATTTTCAGAACTGGCCACAACATTAGATATTGTGGGAAACTACCTTTAGCCATGGTTTAATTTATTGGAAAGAGATAATGAAGTTTATATTATTATGTGTTCAGTAGCATAATTTTGGGAGAGCAGACTGATTAATTCAACAGTCACAGAATTGTTGCAGAATCAAAGAATGGCCTGGATTGTAAGGGACCTTAAATATCACCTAGTTTCAACTCTCCTGCCATGGGCAGGGACACTTAGCAGACCAGGTTGCTCAGAGCTCTATACAGCATGGCCTAGGATGTTAAGATAGGCAGGCTCAAATCTTAAGGAGTTTGAATCTCCTTTTGGAGCTAGCTGCACAATAATTAAAATGCATGTGGAAATCCTACTCATTACACACATGCAGAGTCAGATGGAGAGACATGTCCCATGAGAGGTTTGCCCTCTAAGAAGCACCTTCAAAAACAGGTGATGTTCTTGTTTTGTTATTCTTAAAGTTTCCCCACTAGAGATATTTGATTTTCCCAGAACAATTACATCTGTCAATTCCCTGAGTAATAAAAAAAATGTATTTACTTCACTAAACTAAATGGTGAGTGAAATTTCGCAAAAATTGCCTGAAGTTGTTCAGGGAGTTAAACTTCACTTTACGCAGAATTTCAGCTCTATATTGTCCACAATGGTGTTCACACACGGAAACGAGAAGATTTGAATTATGATTTCTGAATGGTCTTTTGACCTTATTTTTATTCCATTTAAACTGCTTAGGTATTACAGCAATTTCCTTTGGAGTAAAATTCTTTTCACATAACAAAGCATAATCCATGTGGGATCTAGTCTGACTTCAATAGAGTTTTTTTTTTTTTAATTTTTTGCTTCTGGAGCAAAGATGAACTTTTGTGAACTGTGTTATCATACTTTGATTTCCTGGATAATGTGCAATAACCAGAACAGAATTCCTATATTTCTAGAAAGCCTGATTCCCTCCAAGTCTGCCTTTCCCACCTTCACACATACACAGCTGCTCATCACCTAGGACACAGCTGCATTCATCAAGACAAAAAAGAGCAGCTGAATATGTTTCTTATTGAGTAGGTAGATGATTTCCTTATGGGCACTTGTACAGCAGAATAGATCATTCATCGGAACCAGATTACTTCTGCTGAATATAGGATGAATGGAAAGTAATAGGGATTGTCTAGACCTCTGCCCTTCACACCACCTGAATGTGGAAGTAACTGAGTAAATTGTACCCATTGTGGAGTAGTGAAAGTCTTCTTTATTATCATGTACACTCAGAAAACCATCCTGAAGAAGGGATGAAGTCCAATGTGGCATGCCACTACACCTACCCCATCCCACGCCAATGGCTCTATGCTGCATTCTGAATTATGCATAAAAATTGTCATGCCATTTAAGCACAGAGAAACCTGTCAGCATGAATTCATATGAAGACAGACTTCTTATCATGAGTTGTCCCACTCTTACTTCTTTCAAGCTACGGTTGGATTTTTGTTTGTGTTGATATCCAAATTAGAATTCCAGAAGTCATTCAGACAGACTTTGCATTCCAGAATTTCAAAGTAATGGCATTTTAGCCATTTGATGGTGATTAGACTATTTTCCATAATGTATATGATTTCAATAGATGATTGTCCTAAAATTTAAAATAGGAAATCTGAGGATCCCCCAAGACAGCAAACAGGATTGGGCAAGCAAGTTGTGTTAATGTTCATATGTTTGGAGGTTTTCTCCCAAATTTGCCCTAAACCAGGACACATGAACATGCTTTCCTCTAGAAAGCAGATTCAAGCAGCCCCTCCCACAGCTGGTTCAGGAGAAGGTTTCCTAGGAGGAAAGTGGAAAAAAACCTGTTTGTTTAATAGGCAAAGCATTCACCAGCACAAAAAATTAACAGTATTAAACAGTAAAACCTCTCACTGCTCCAAAGAGATGACAATCTCTGGAAGTCCCTTCTGTGGGCTGTGTCTTGGCTCACCCAGTCTGTTATCAGTCCCGCTGGTCCTGGAAATGCCATGGCCCAGGCCTGGCCTGGTGGGCCACAGGTGTGAGCTGCTGGTGTTCAGTCCAGAGCAGGTTCAAACAGTTCCAAGAAAAAGAAAAACTACAGTCCAGGGAACTTCTCTGTCTCAGCTAGCTAAAAGTAACTAAAAGCAAAGGAGAGAGAGCTCTGTCCTGCTATCTGTCCATGCTGCACATAACGCAGTCCAGGAGAAGGATGCGGGAGAGCAAATGCAGTTTGTGATAACAAACTGCACGCTTCTTCTCTCCCTGCCTGCCTCTGCTCTCGGAACCAGTCTTAAAGGGGCAAAACTTATTTCTGGGCTAAAGAGATGAATGGGGATACAAGCATCATAAAGTCACCCCAGGACATGCTGTTAAAAGCTTATACACAAGCACATGCACACACACTAATCCACACACAAGCACAATTTAAACAGAAGTCAGGTTGAGAAGAAAAGAGCAGTTTGCATTAGAGATTGAAAGAAAATTACACTTTCAGTCCTAATAATATTTTCTAGGAATTCAGACTTTCCAGAATCTATGTAATCAGTATCTCAGCCTGGAAAAAAGGAAAAGGAAAATACCCTTGAATATTTTATTTAGGCAATATTTTTTGTTATGCATTGGCGGAATGAGAATTGATTATTTACTGGGAGTATCACTGTGTGGAACATAGGCCTTGTTTACCCTCTCCAGCTGGCTACTTTTAAGGAGAATAAAGGAAAAAGCAAGAATTCTAACTCTGTAAAGAGTAATAATTTATCTAATAGGTTGATGTGTTAAGGCTGCAGGTGAATTCATTGGAAGTTTATGTAAAGTGCTTTGCTATTCACTTTTCTGAACTCACATCTTCCTTTTCCAAGTTTCTTCTCCACCCACCTTCTCATACTTGGGGCTCAGTTCAAAAGTAGTATACAAGTTATGTCCCACCCAAAAAAGAAATTAGTAAACTTAGATTTTGTTTAAAGTCACATCTCCTAGTAGATGGAAAATGTTGTTCTTGTAAAACTTCCTGGAAAGAATTCACAAACCATGAAAGTGGGGTTTTTTTTTTCCCTAATTTCATTTCTCTTTTGCGGTATTTACTTTTTCTGAAGGTCCAAAAGTATGCATTATATAGAGAAAAGGAAAAAAATTAAAGATCAATACCTTCTTTCACTGTGACTACTTTGCTTTATATATAAATGATGTATATATGAAGATCACCATAAATAATAGATAGAAGATATGGCATTTGAAGCAAAATATTAAATCACCAGGCTCGAAGTGTTACAACAAACAAAATCTGACCAAATTATGTCTTGGGATAAACAGAGACATTTTTTATGATTTCTAGGAAAACAGGTAGTGGAGAATTTTGTCTGTGAGTTTTGTTTGTAGGCTTACATGTGTGTATTCATGGGAAGCACAAGGAATTCAAACCTATTTCCTCTCTCTGCACATCCATCCCATTCTCTCCCCACTTTCCTACACAGATCTAATGTATATCTGTGTTTCTGACTGCCCACACTTTTGTGAATGTTTTCATTATATATATTTTCCATCTAGAGTGGTCATGAAAGACGTAGGAAAGGAAAAAGTGAGAAAGGCAAAGCTACTTATGTGTCTGCACACCTGAATATAAAATTTACACAAAAGGTATGGCATGCAATTATATACATATAGACATGTAAAAATGAAATCTTTTTACACATTAGGAAGGTACACATTAGATACATACTGATACATATCTTGTCTCCATATACTTGTTTATATCTACACCTTTTAAGTTTACTTGTCTATGTATCAAGATGTATTTAAGCATACAAAGAAATTCAGGTGGGACACTAACCATGAAGAATTTTTGAGAGGACTGTTCTTTTTATTTCCTGCCTTGTTGGTCTTCTTTAGGTCACACCTGCAAGAGATTATAATTTGGCTTCCCCTCTGAGCTCCAAAGGAGAGTAATCATTGCTTATTCTATAGAGAGATGCCAACTATTATCTTGTTGACAGGTGAAGCAGCCAGAAGCTACTTCTTCCACACTTTCAATCACAACAACAAAAAACGAAACCAAAATGAAACAAAATTTAAAAAAAGAAAAAAGAAAAAAAGGGAAAAAATTAGAACATTTTTTCCTTTAATATTTACATAAATCATTTTTTTCTAGTTTAACCCCCATTAAATGAATTCTGGTGTAAGATTGTGATGGAAATTGCATGTGTCTTAGGCATTCATTATGCCTTAAGTATTACTTAATGAATGTACTTAAAAGAGGTGTTACTGAATGTACTTAAAATTTTTAAAAGCTAAGACTTTAAAACTGTCATTCCTTCAAAACAAGCAGATATTGAGCCTAATAACACAAATAAACTTTTTGAGTATTTAGATCTCAACTTTTTTTTAAGACAAGAGTAACATAAAATAAACAAAAAATTCAGGCTGTGACTATAGCAGACTCTTAATTTGAATCATTGGTAGAGATGACTGACTCTTAAAAATGCATTCAGAGACAAACAGGGAGCCTTACTGCAGGAAATATCAGCAGTGGGGCACTTCCTTATGAACTAATATAGTATCAGGTGGCTATTTCCAGAAATGAAGCTAAATTTGAAATTTGTATAAAAAATCATTTATTTGTAGGAGCAATCAACAGACTACAAACTATATTTTAGCAATGTTAATAAATAAAACTAATGCCTGTTGCCTGTCTGTGCATCAAGCTCAAATTAAGACATTTGACTGTCTCTGATCTGATAATGCATCATATCATTTGCACTGTTGCAGCATACTGTCCTTTAATGTTATGACAATTGTAGTTACTATTTTTATTGTGGTGAATTTTCTTCTCACATTATTTTAACTGCCCAAATGCTGAATACAAGATGAGAAGGAACTCTTCACTAACCTAGAGTCTGGCTAGTTTACTGGTTTGTGAGTTCAAAACACTTGTACTGTCATTCTATAGCCCTTAGAACATGTATAAGGGATATTGTTAGGATATGACAATGGAGGACAGAGATAAACAATAATCCAAGAGATTAATATATTTTATGAACTGTCACTAATTCCAAGGCTAATTCTCTTGTATTATTAATAAAATGAGAATAAATAGAAAGGTGTTTGAAAAATTGTAAGGGTATAACTTCGTCTTTTCTTATGCCAATCAAACATATTTTTAAAAAGGACAGATAAAAATATTTACAGTACAAGTCAGAATTAAAATTGCTGACTTCCTGTTTTATGTGAAGAAGTATTTCTGTAAACAGCATTGTGTATTGTATACAACAGTATAAGGGCCTTAGTCATTAGCCAAAATTTCATTTTGCCAGTGTCTTCACAGTCATTATCACACATCCACCTTCTAGCAGCAGTGGGGAGCAGGGAAAATAAAAAGAAAACAGTGCCATGCATGCCCATTATAATCACAAATTACTTACAGTCCTGGAGATATATGAACACTCTTTCAGTACTAGAATCTGTAGTGCAGACTTTTGAAAACACCAAATAAAATATTAGCTAGGCGATAAGAGCTAAGACCACTAACACCACTAGAGGTACACTGAAGCACTTTAACAACTGGCTTGCAACAAGAATTAATGTACACAGATTTGCATAGCCAACTATACTTTATTGGAACAACACGATCCATTATTTTCACTGCTTCATTTCAATTTCTGCATATTTTAAGGAAGTGCAAACAGCATTACAATTCCTTTTTCATTTCTTACTCCCCTCTTTTGTTAATTTGGAAAGAATAGTAAGTTAATGAAGTTAACTGTCTTGGCATATTCATATGGTAGAGCTGCTTGATAAGATGTGATTTTCAATATTAAGGTGTCAACAGTGTTAAAATAAAGAACTTAAAGAGATGGAAGACATGCCAAATAAAGCAAAAATCTTCTGGTTTTAGAAATACTGTTTGCAACATAAAATACAATGCATGATGATGCTCTTGGTAGCCTACACTCTGATAATTACAATGACATCTAGACTTACCCAATGCTTAAGTGTTAAATAGAAGAACATCTGAGTGTGATTATTTCCTCCTTTTTACTCCACCATGCACTATATATAATTTTTGTCTTTTCAGGTTGAGGAAGGAACCTGCAAAAAACAAAATTAGACAACAAAAAGTTTCTTACCTTCTCTTGTCTGAGAAGAAGCAAGCACCTTCAAGGAGTAGGAAAATGCAGTGTTTCATTGCAAGAGTGAAAGGATACCTTCCAAGAAATAAAGATAGAAATATTCATCAACTCCAAGGCAAGCAAACAAATATACTGATTCTGACCTATTCCTGAGATAATGAATATATCACCACCTTAATGTTGATTAGGCAAAAATGTGGCAAAAGCATTTCTGACAAGGATTAAGGAGTGTAAGTAGTCCTTCAGAGTTTCTAGGTATAAAGTCTTATCTGTAGAAGGGAATATTTGGCTTTGGTGGAAGATAGAATGTAAAAGTGTTTAAATGATTGTGACTAGACAGTCAACAGACTTAAAGTTTAGGATAGATTATTCCTTCCCTTTCTTGACAATGTGCTTTTCTCCAGACATATTCTACTTGTGCTAACGGCTTTCACAGGAAAAATTGTTGAAAAAGAGCTAAAGATCTCTAGCCTAGGAAGGACTGAAGAGATTAATTGATTATTTTCCTGTGCCTGGTCGTTTCTGCCAATTGCAATGCCAAAATGAGTTTTTACAGCCTCATTTGGTAGCACAAGCTAGAAATAAATGACTGAGAAATCAAGACTTTTCAAGGATAGACTGATGTCAGGAGAAGAAGGTAGAGGTTGTCCCTATATGTTAGACTCAGTGGAAGAGAAGAATGCCTAAAAGTTACACCAGAATTCAGTTATAGTGAACTCTCAAAAATACACAAAGAGGAAGACAGGAATGTTCTTGTACCACTCACTGGTCCAAAAAAGAGGAGGAAAATAACAACCAAGTTTAATTTAGAGAAAGGCAGAAAACTTCCCCTCATATCCATCAAGAGAATAGAAACAACACTGGGAGGACCAGTGATGCTTTGAAAGAAGTTCTTACTGGAAAGCTGTATAAATGCCTTCAGGTACAAAAGAGTACAAATGTCTGTTAGACCTACACTGAAAATTGAGACATTACAATGCATTTATCTCTAATGTTGATTAATAACATACATAATGCATACATTGAAATGTAACTGTAAATGTATAGATATATATATATATAGTTTTCATTTACTTGGCCAAGGAGTGAAAGTAAGGACTGTACAATTAGAATTACTCTAATTGTATTTTTAAGTAAGTACAGTAAAGTAACAAGAATCATGTGTAGCAAGAGTGAATTTGGAGTAGGAGAAGTAAGCAAATGCTTACCTGAAGTGAAAAAAAAAATCTCACTGTTCATAATATATGATTGTAGTACAGGCCACACAGCATTTGATAAATTATAGAGAACAAGAATTTATGTAGAAAAGAGGTGCTGTCTATATTTTTCATATATATTCCAGGAATATATTGTCCTGACATGTCCACTATTTTCACACAGAGTCCTGTAAATGGATACAATTATTATACTAGGTAACATGAATTTAGAACAAACAAACACCAAATAAAAGCAAGCAAAACCCCAAAATAATATTTTAACCATTTCTCCGTCCATCATCATTTATCTCATTCATTTTAACAGTATTTTTTGTAATTTTTTTAAAATTTTACTTATTCTTTATGTATTATCTTTCTTGTTTAGTACAATTTTTAGCAGGAGTGATGGGATTTTGGCAACATCGCTTCTCCTTGTTACAATAATATGAACATAGTGGCTACATGGTACTCACTGATACATTTGAGGTACAAAAGCCTGTTAGAAAGAGTAACAATAGCTCCCATTTTATGGGAGGACACCTAGGAGAGAGTGTCCCAAACACAGTTATGTGGGTTTTTCCAGAAATGAAGAGAGGCAGCACCACTCTTGTGAAATGCGAGTAATTGCCTGGGCCACAGACAAGTTATATAAGGTTGTTTGCCAATCTGTGTGTTGGTTATTATCCTGAGATACTGTCAGGAAAGCTACTTTGCATGGTTTTTTCCACAAGTCAGCAGAATGAACAGTAGAAGTAAACAGCACTGTTCTGGGCCCAGGGTATTCAGGTACTCTGTGATTTTGTGTGTGGTTTTCGTTACCACAGAATGCTGTTTGTGCGAAATGTCTGTTTGACATCAGAAGATGAACAAGGAATGTTATGTAAGAAATGAAAGAAAAAGATATTGAATACAAGTTCACATCAACCTAACACCTTTAACTCAGGTCTTTGCATCATAAATACACAGAAATCCACAAATAGCAGCTTTGACTACGCTAAGGGTGTTTACTTTTTAATACAACCTAAACAAGTTAAATGATAGAAAATAAAAGTGAAGTTACTGCTCTCACAGGATTCATAAAAATATGGGCACCGGTGATGCATGTATGACTTTGTATTTTAACTTCAGTATTTTAGAGTCTATTACTTTCCAATCTTTGTCTTGATTAGAAAAGAGAAGTCAGTGAGTCTTGTGTGTTACTTCCAAGTTACTTAAGATAAAAATGGTCATTTATCCCCATACCATCATAATAGCACCCTCTTATTCCCTTTCAGTAAATATTTTCCAAATAAATAATTAACTACATATTACTAAACAATATTTTTTAAAATCGAGTAGCATAATACTTTGCCCATTTTTCAATGGTGTGGATACATTTTTTCTCCGTGTCTAAAAGAAAAAAATTAAATTCAAGAAAGCAATCTGCTTTTCTGTATTTTTTTGTGTGTTCAGTGATCTCTGGGTTGTTCAAAACCACATTGTATATTTGCACACTCATTTAATAAGAATTAATTTCCTACAACTTTCGGCTAAAGATTGACTTCTTGTCTCTTATGAGGTAAATAATCTGTCCAATTGTTCATTCTCCATCAATTTGGTATTTCCTCTCCAGAATCAGGTGCCCAAAATTTGGCTTTGATGTCATGTCCAGCAAACAGAAATACACGGTCTTCTCAAATACTGACCAAAAGAACATGAACTCTGACAGGCTCAAACGACTGTGTTCACTGTTTGCTGAAGATCCAAAGATCCTTAGAGGCTGAATGACAACATTGACAACCTAATAGCAAGTGCACTGTGTTACAGGGTCATGCCTCCATGATGCTTTAGTAATAGGCATGATAGGTTCTGGATCCAGAAAAACTAGAATTGATAGGCACAATTTTCCACAATGTGTGACACAGCTCTGCCTGGCAATGGAAATTTAAGCTATTGCACACTTATGTCACAAAATTCTGGCTTTTTTTTTTTTTTTTGAATACTGAACTATGAACTTGTCATCCATTTTTTGGGTCAGCAGCAGAGAAATCAATGGAATGATATCAGTAGTAAAGTAAGCAATGTAGCACTGAAGAATTAAATAACTATCTTGGTATCCTGTCTCTCTATCTCAGAGGATGTTTTCCTACTAAGCTCTACACCTTTCTTTCAATGGTTGAAATAAGAAAGGAGACATATTTTTAAATCTTGATAGCAGTTGACTAACTCATTTCTTTCATCAAGTAATCTTCTTGTAATAATGGGATAAGAAATGGAATAGAGGTCAGATCCCTTGATATATGAGGGAGGAGTAATCAACCTTTTACATAAATGGAGGGTTCCAGAAAGGCAGAAAGCTAGTTATTACTTCTAGACTACTCATTTTCATCTCTCTTTGGATAGTACATTAACTCCAAAGAACAGTAATTTTTAACCACAAATTAAGAACAACCAGGCAAAAGAAAATAAGTGCAGCTACAGTAAGTGGTCTGAATTCAATGTTAAAAATAAGGAAGAGGGAATCTTCACTGCACAAAATCATTGTAAATAAACTTTGTGACTTGTTTTCTAGGAGCTTGAAAAAACTATAGTCTGAGGCATTACAAGGAAGTTCAGGTTCAATGGGCAGTTACAGCTACAGGCTGACAATTTGGGGAGGTTTATAAGCAATTGTTCAGCAAAGAGAGAAGAATCACAGGTGCCATGTATTCAAAAGAATATCATGCAAATCATGATGCCTACTTCAACATTAGTAGCAATTAAGGTAATAAATATATGTTCTCCCAGATGAAAAGGTAGAATTTTTCAGATCTTGAGACAGGTATCAATCTATTATGGACTTGTAATAGTAAATAGTTACTTGAGGTATTGACAAGTGTCCCGCAATTTTTTCTATGTCTGTCTTACATACATGTCTATAAACCTGCGTGTTATTTGTAACACGTGTAGTGTAATACTGGACAAAATTAACAATATATCAAGGATAAGAAGGATGAAACACTTTACATCACAGCGAAGTATTCTGAAGAAATCTGAGGTCCCTGTTTGTTTTCATATTTGTATTAAGAATTTTGTCAGAAGAAAGAAAAATATTGCAACAGGGTAAATTCTTTTCAGTAAAAGGAGTTGTCTTCATAACTTTTCTACTGACTACATACTTAAACTGTTGATTTTTTTTTCTAAGAAGAAGAGCACAGAACAAAGAGATCCTCCCAAAGTATAGCTGTGATCTCTGACTTAACATCACCCCATAAAATATGGGGCAGAGATGTATGAGAAGACCTGAGATTCCTCCTCCAATTCCAGGTATGGGCAAGGGAGGTGAGAATGAGGAAGTGTGTAGGAGAAGCTGTCAAAACTCAGGAGGGAAAACCATATGGTTTTTTTCCAGATGGTATCTGTGCTTTCAAAAGGAATCCAATCAAAATTATAGGATTCTGATCTGAGGAGTGCATAAAAAGGTCACTATTTTTAGTGTCCAGCTCTTCAGGTGATTGATGTGAAATATTTAGTACTTAAGCCATTTTTGACTCAGTAAGAATTGTCTTGGTTTTGACTGTGGAGAAGAAAACATTGCAGCCTATAGTGCACTGATGACCTAAGGGTTTTCCTCATAATTTGATCAATCAACATAAATCAAGTGCTCTCACTTCTTCACATTTTTCTTTTCCTTACACTTATCAAATCTGCTTTTGCTGATAGAAGAGCATACCTAAAGTTGGTAACTGTCACAGACAAACAAATACTTCAATATGCATCTTCTTGTTGAACAACTAATTGCAATTTTTGCATTAGGGAACATGTTCCTGTTTACACCATGTCTGTCACATAAGAACAATTTAACCTGCCCAGTAATGCATTGTTGCCAAGTAAGCGATTGTTTAATTTTAATGAAAATAGTAACATTTGCTATTTGGTAATTTGGTAAAAAAAAAACATTGCTAACATTTGCTATCATACTTTCTGTGGTGAGAACCTGCACATAATAATAAAAAACCAAAGAAATGGAACTCAGATTACAAATAGCTCACAGCTCACAGTTTGGAATTATGTTTCCAACATTAATATTTGGAAGATATAATAAATAATAATAATAATGAATAAGAATAATGTATTATTATATTTTAAATTCTCAGCCATCTCATATTTTCTGCAATACTTCTCACTAATTAAAGGAAAATACCTTGTGGAATATGTTTTCAGTTATTTGATTAGATTTCATTAATGCTGGCTATTGAAGTCAATATAAATTCATTCTAACCGAATGAGACCTAGAGCATCAACCATTTGCTTTGTTAACAGAAAACTGGATCTTCAAACAGTTACTTGCTCTGCAGCAGACAGAAGGCACAAAAGCATAAAATAACTGCAGTTAATCAATATTATTTTGCTCAATATCTTTGAGGAGAGATGTTCATCTCAAGACATGAAAGCATCCTTAAAAAAAAGAGAAATCTAATAAGTTGACACAATTTCTGTCTCATGTTTTTGAGCTTTTCCACTTCCTCCCTTCCTAACTTCTGATTATTCATTTATTTTCTGAATATACTGCTGCTTTGGCATTTTTTAGCTGCCTTTATTTTTTTTTACAGTCAATATACAAGTACACTCCTCGATCTCCTCCCTCCTCAAAGATTAGGTCTAGAGAAATTATTCTGCCAAGATTATTAAATCTATTGAAAAACAGTCTGTGGGCTGGTTATTTAAGTAATTTGTATAGCATATAATCCAGAAAATTACTCTGATAAAGTTTATGAGAACAGGATTTTCTTGCAGTTCTATGCAAACTTGTAGGAGATTGTGCAAAAGAAAGAGTGATATGGCAAAGAATCTGAAATGAAGATATGCAGTGGCTATTTTAAAGTCTCAAATGGAAGTCAGACTGAGTCTGAAGTACTCTATACAGTAAACTTCAGAGTTAAAAATTATTTTTTTCTTTTATTTTTACCATAGCATTTTCACCTATAGACAGAATATTTACTTGTATTTCCTTCAGAAGCAAGGAATTTACTTTTGTAAATGCACAGGAGTAGAAGACTACAGCTTTTTCAGTTACCTTCTCCTATTGGTATAACTAGTACTGGGCTAAGAAAATGGAACTAGATATTCATGTGGATGAAGAATGTAAACCAAGAGATGTCTAGTAAAGAAGATCTTGACCAAAAACCTGTGTGAGGACAGAAGGAGGTGTGGAATTCTGAAACAAAATCCCATGCACCATAAAATAAATGAGACCTGTAGAAGCCACAAAAATCCCACAGAATATACTCCATGAAGATGCCTACAGTGTGCCGAAGACTGGTCAGCAGAGGCTGATGACCATCCTTGCATGTTTAGAGTCCAATGAGGCTAAAGTGTCTAGCTTCAACTGAGCCTGAAAATTGGCATTACTGAAATGAGTAGGAGTGCTGCTAAAGCTGTCCCAAAGGCAGGTCAAGTTCAGTGTGAGTACAAGTATTTCAGAGCTTTCACATCTAGTTAAAATACAAGCCTGGTAGTACTGCTGCTGTCATATCACTTCTGAAATCCAGCAGAAGTTTGTTAATATTGATATGGTTAATATACATCAAACAGGATTCCTTTAATTTTTTGAATAGAAAAATTCTCCATAGTGTTGACATTTCTTCACTGAACTCTCAGGATTGTTTGGTTTCAGAGACTGTAGGGCCCAAGACACATTTTGTTTTAAATAATCCTTCATAAAAAATTCAGCTTTCAGTCTAATATGATTGAAACTCAGCTGGAGCATGTTTTATAATGCATTGAACTGGAAAGACTATGAGTGTTGAATTATTCAAAAACATGATAAGGAAAATAGTGATATATATGTGTGCATACAGGGAGAGGTGATCAAAGAAATCAGGGTGACTTGATATGTCTTGTTATCTCATTTTATTTACTTTTCAGAACTCATCCAAATATTAGAGGGGGAAAAAATCAATATCAATTTTCACCTCTGTCACGTTCCACACTTCAATTATTAATGAATGTCAAATTTGACCACACTTCTTCATACCACCTGCTCTGCAATAATATTTCTGAGCCTTTATTAAAAATGTAAAATTGTCATTGAATTTCCAAATATGATTCTCTGGTGACTAATTCAGCTTGTTTTATTAATAAGTGAGTTCTGATGAGTAATACTAATTTAATACGCCAGCATGTAAGATTAAACCATAAATTATTCCTGCTGAAGGTGATGAGATTTGACTGCTGTGTAGTTGTTAGGTAAAAACCTTCTATATTAACCCTGAGAACACTGAGTACAACAGGTTTCTTTATGGAAATTAAACTGTTAATTCTTTCTGTTTATATCAGGGATGTTCTGCCTGTTTTTATTCACTAATCCCTTCTACTTTAGCTTTTATTTAAGATTATGAAAACAATGGACAGTTCCCATACAGTGAATTATATACATATACTACAAATACACTAAATAAGTGCATGTAGACCTAGAAATACAAACAGAAAAAATATAAAATTAGAAATCTCTTAGTTCTCACTCAGTGGAAAGGCATCTAAAATGAGAATTTTCTTCAAATGGATTTTGACCTTATTGTCACACACATCAGAGCACTTCATGGGGTTGTTTTCTGTTGTTCCTGCGTTCTCTGTTTCCATGGAGTGCTAAGAGCTGGAAAGTAATTTGGCTTTTAACAGAATCCAGACAATTAAAACAGTTTTTAATTCATGGCTTTACATACTTCTTTTTATATTATTTTGATTGAGACAGAAAAAGTCAAATAGTTTTAAAAATAAGTAAAAATTAGCCCATATCATGCCTAACCTGAAGGAGGCTAAGATGCACCTTTCAAAGGGTGATTTTAGGATATGTTTCTTTCAATATATTGCATTTAAAATATTCCAGACAGAGCTGATATTTAATTATTGCAACTCATGTAACATTCAATAGCCTTCCTATTTGAAGGGTATTCTCAGGACAAAATACCTTCAAAATTTCCAGAATATAAGATCCAAAGTTATTGCCTTTCAGGCAGATAGACCATTTAATGCAACATTGCATTCATTTGCCATTTCTAAATAGGACAGCATGATAAGGTACATATGAAGTCACATGTACACATTAAAATTTGATCTTTATCACTGAAGCTCAACCATGCATTGAATTACATTATTCACCACATTTACATGAATTTGATTTTTTTTCTTAATATTAAAATAAAAACAGTACACTGAGCATGACCTAATACTGTGGTCTGGTAATAAAGAAAGCCAAGAGCATCTTGAGTGTGTATGAAAAGGAACAAGTCCAATAGGTTATGAGGAGTGGTTATTTCCCTCTACATAGTGCTCACCAGACCAAATCTAGATGCTATGTCCAGCTTGATTGACACAGACTGACACTGATTACCTGGACATTGTTCTGTGGAGGGCAGAGAAAATGAACAGGCACTGGAGAAGATGCCCTTCTTCAGGGACACACAGTAGGACCAGGACTTTTTTGGCCTGGAGAAGGGATGGTTTTAGAGGCACTTACCTTCAGCACTCTGAGAAGGAGCTGCAGTGAGGACCCTTGCAGCTATTCAGAGCAGGAAAACAAGAGAAAATGGACATAAACTATGACTGCAGAGGTTAAGACTAGCTATCAGGATAAATATTTTCCTGAATAGGACAGCCCAGCACTACAGCAGAAGTATGCTGTCATATGAGAGGTCATGCCATCTTCACCATGAAGGTCTTCAGATTTCATCTGGATGAAATTCTGAGTGACCTGATCTGATCTTGAGATCAAGGCTTAACTTCCTTCTGTCCTAAAAACTAAATTTATTGATCATTCGCCAAAGTAGACTGAACAAAGGAAAACAAGATATATCTGAAGTTTGAAGAACACTTAAGTCATTGCTAGCTTCCCCTTCCCTTCCCCTTCCCCTTCCCCTTCTCCTTTCCTTCCCCTTCCCTTCCCCTTGCCCTTCCCTTTCCCTTCCCGTTCCCCTCCCCTTCCCCTTCCCTTCCCAGAACTTCACTTTACTTTATTTTACTTTACTTTTACTTTTACTTTTACTTTTACTTTTACTTTTACTTCCCGGAACTTCCCTTCCCTTCTCAGAACTTCCCTTCCCTTCCCTTCCTAGAACTTCCCTTCCCGGAACTTCCCTTCCCTTTCCTTTCCTTCCCAGAACTTCCCTTTCCCTTTCCCTTTCCCTTTCCCTTTCCCTTTCCCTTTCCCTTTCCCTTTCCCTTTCCCTTTCCCTTTCCCTTTCCCTTTCCCATTTTGATTTAGAAAATTACTGAAATAGCCATTCTGTTTTTCTCCTGATCTTCGAAAACCATGCAAAGTTTTGCACAGAAATAATGAATATCTGAAGATTAAATTTTTCATAAGAAATCCCAGCGTCAATAGTTTTCAAGGTTTTATACACCTGAAAAGAGTGTTTAATTAGACTGGAGAGTTTAGCAGGTTTATGTAATACCTACTCTGATAGGTCTATTAAAACTTCCTTTTATTTTAATTTGTGCAAAAGCGGGTGCTGTCAAAACTTCACAAAATTACTACTAATGAATTATATTCTTTATAAATATGGGATATTTTGTTTGTTTGCTTGTTTTTCAAAATATCTTCACTCTAAACTCTGCTCTGAGGTTGTTGTTTGCAAAGGTCATGACCTTAAATAACTTTAAATTAACAGTTCTGTACATCTTAAACATTCATATGTCTCTGTTTTTAATGGAAGATTGATTGTGGAGTTTTACTTCCCCATTCAAAAGTAACAAAAAATGCTCAACTTTGTATTTTGGAATGTTGATGATGTGCAGTGAATTACATTCATAAAAATTTTAAGAGACTTCAAGTGCACTAGCCTTCTCTACACTTCTGCATTAATCATCTGAGTCATTTGTCCTTTGAGCTGTGCATACAAATGTGCAGCAAATCTGCTATATGATCTCTGGTATCTCAATTATAATGGAAGTTTTCTTATTTAGCTATGCTATATCATCAAATCCTAATTTGTGTTTCAGAAGAGTGAGGGGCAATTCCATTTGTGTACTTACTCATACCTCTTCAGGGGAAGGAAAATTGCATGGTATTTGTGACCAAGCATGTCTTACAGTTTTACAACGCAAATCCATATTTTAGTTATTACTCCAACCTTGACCTGAGAGTTAAACCCAGTGTTTTATCCATTTACTCTATGAAGCCTGAAACAGGATGTGCATGTGAAACAAGTGTTTAGAAGTAACTTTTCTCTGATTTTCATACTGCCATTTTTGTAATTATTTTTTTTTTGACATGGTACAACTGCAAGTAGCATAAAATCAAAGGCAGTAAACCAGTAAATTGTTTTGCTGCTTGCCTGTTAGCAGCATGCTAAGAATCCTAGAGTCATTATGAGGCAAACTAACAAGAATTTTAAGCTCCAAGTCTGAAAACAGATTTTCTTTATTCCCTCCCCCACTTTTCTGTTTTAATAGAGACACTTTATTTCATGCTTTCCTTTCCATTCTTTGAAATTTGTTCATCCCATTTAATAGACTTTGGAAATAGTTTTCAAGCTTGTCAAAAGATTTCTTAGGCATGGATAAAAAGTCAAGCTTGTTGACTTCTGGAGCAATTAACAAAATCACAGATAGCCTATTTCTTGGCCTGTTTTCTCAGTTCTGCCATCAGTGCAATTATCTACAATAGAGAATCTTTTTTATATAGAAAAGAGGGTTAGAAAGTTAAAGTTCATTCTATAAAATATAAATGGTTTTAATGCTTCTTCATCAGCCTTTCCCAAGCAATTTTCCCAAGTCAGTATCTTGAAACATTTTCATATTTTTGCAGTTCTGGAGACACTCTCAGAAAGTATTTTGTTGTTTGGGATTGGATTTATAATTTTTAAGCTGGTTTTCCAAAACAAACACAAAACCTGAAAAATCTCTCTTCCAGCATTCACAAATAGGCTTTTGTGCCAAAAAAATGTTAACATGCAGGGGATTTTAGTTAATACAACTTTTAATTTTTAAAATGTATTTCCTCAGTGAGACAATGCTCTCACAGTTAGCACTGTAACTTCACTGAACATTAAAATAGCCTTTATTATGCTGGATAAGCAGGCCAATCTCCTTTTAGATTGCATTTTTAGATTGACATTTTTTCCCTGTTTTCTTCAACTGTTTTAGATCAGCTAGGTGAAAGCAAATGAGATATTTCATTATTCCTAATAATATAGGTCAACAAACTTGTGATCAGCTTTAAAATAATTTGATAGGTTCTTACATAAGTTTCCACTTCATATAACAAGCGTGTTGCCAAAGTTTTAAAGAAGAATGTGCTTAAATCAGTTTGAAGATGCTTAGGAACATAACAACTTATATAACTGCTGTTGGGGTCCTGATGTAATTTTTCTCTTAAGAGGGATAATGCATTTCAAACAGTACCAATTACTTGCATTTTGAAATAATGCAGTTACAGGGGGGTAGGGCTAACTGCTCAAGCCCTCATTCTTGTGCAATTGAAAGACTTTTTGTCACTAAAGATTAAATATATGATTGAAGCTGGGGGAAAAATTAATTGCAGTCAAGAGTATCACAGTTCTTTAATTACTGTAGATAAGACATGCATCCTTCCCTGGTCACTTAAGTACACAATGTAATATGTTCTTAAGGAGACATTTAATCAGAGATACTAAAATTTCCTATTTTCCCAGTTCAAGATTTTAGTTTATTCAAATTGTAAACTAAAAAGATTGAACATGAACTAAAATGTAACCCAAATTATTCTGGATTTTGCTCTTTCCATCTTGCTAAAGAAAACTCTCTTTGAAGAAACAGTTGAACAGAGTGTGTTTTAAGCAAAATTAGGAGATGAAATTACTATACATTTTCACTAATTTTAGTAGTATTTTGTAATCATTATCTCTCCCTTGCATATGTTGCATTTAAAATGCAAATTGAGGTGCATATCAGTATTCAACATATCTGGTGAAACAGTAACTATTTGTGTTGTTTTTCATATAATTCCCCTCTTCTGCCATCTTCTCAACTTCATCTCATTTTCAGTGTACAGTAGTGTAAGTGTTGTCTCAAAACTGCATTTTTGTCACTACTATTTTAATTTTAATTTGACCGGCAAGACTGTGTGTAATTTGACTGCTTCTTTGATATGAAGATTGAAAACTGCAAGTCCATTTCCAAGGAAGAATTTTTGAAAATATTCCTGTCGGATTCTATATTTTATTGAGATTTATTAATGGCAACCTGAGTCATATTTGCAAAGTAAGGGAAGTATGTTGTTAATTTCTTTCTATGTCAATCCAATGAAGTTGCAATGAACTAGAATTTTTATTATTTAATGACTGAAGATAAAGTAATGATTTCAGAGATACGTCACTGCATAATTCTAGGACTGCACGTAGTGTAACTACTTGCTTAATTTCAAGACAGTAATATGTACAAAAACAATGTGGAGAACATGTATTTTCCTAGGAATTAAGAAGAGGATCTAAAAGACCTGTTGAAATATTACATTTTTAATTAATAAAATTAATCCATTTTTGCTAACGAAAAATAATAAATAATTGTGGGAATAAACACAATTTGTTTTGTTTTGCTTTTTACCTAAAAATATTATTTCCTCCAATATTAAAAAAAATAAAGGAAGTAAAGCTTTTCAGAGCAGCCATCAGGTTATTTAATATATTTACTTTTTAAATGAAAATCCCTTTACTTTTGATGATCAGATATTTTCAACTGCAAAACAAAAAGATTAGTGCTGATGAGAGCATCTGAGAATTTCTACCTCAGACATATTTTTAGGCCTTAGAGTAACTTTTCAACAATAGAAATAAAGAAGAAAATTGAGAGAGTAAATATACTGATACAGACTATGATGAACAAATTTCACGAATAAAACTGAGCAACAGATTAGTATGTTATAAATGGAATGAATTTGAAGACAATTTTCAAAACCCCAAAACTTTCAAGTTGAAAAGCAATAACAAATGGTGTAGCACGTATATTTCAGTTAATTTATTTGCCTGGCTAGGACTACGTGTGTTAACTGTTAACTTCCTTTTATGACACTTTGAAGTTGTAGTATCTACATTTTAAAAAGCAAGTAATTGATTAGGAAAAGGTAAGAAACTGATTCTAAATTTTATCTCGTCCCCTTCTAGAAAATTTCAGAAAATTCTTTAACTATAAACTTAGGAGTTATTTCTGCCTTTGCTTTCCATATGTTTTCTACATTTCAACATTAATTTATTGAGTATCTCTCCCTTTACATCATTCACTCTGTTTGGAGCAAGTTGGAATTATGTGTGTGGCTCCCCTTTCCCTCAAAGCTTTGAAGAATCTGCTATAATATATTGCTTTAATCTATTTTGGGTTAGAACTTCAATACTTAAAACTTTCCTCCTCTCCACAGTTTTCCTTTATCTTCTGATGATTAATGGATCATCTCTAAGACTTTTGCACCAACACCAGAGAGTACCAGAGAAAGAAACAGTCAAAGTGTTTTGATTCTTACATTCTTCTCCAAAATATTTCTGCAATAAAACAGTATAATCTCCCTTAGGTTTATGGGTGATTTAATATTTCTCCCGTATCTGATACACATTTTTCTCTGCTGAACACTGCATGTTCACTGATAACTGATGTGCTTAGCAGCTGTTGCTCAGTGTAGCTCTTCCAGATGTTCTACCTAGACTATCATATTGGCATGCTATTTGAAATGTCATCTCTTTGTTGCCTTCCCATTGTGAATCCACTCTTTTTTTTCATTACTCTGAACTGAAAAAAATTATTTTGTGCAATTTAAAAGTAAACAACAAAACAAAATCCCTCAAGAACAAAAATAATAAGCCTACAT
The DNA here is from genome assembly GCF_023055355.1 of Agelaius tricolor. Taxonomy (NCBI): domain Eukaryota; kingdom Metazoa; phylum Chordata; class Aves; order Passeriformes; family Icteridae; genus Agelaius; species Agelaius tricolor. Next base: position 22,807,227 of record NW_027269264.1, on the reverse strand, counting down.
ACAAATGTATACCAAAACTTTGAGGTAGACTTAAAAGACTTTTAAGTCAGTGAAAGGTGTGCCACAAAGAGTTCACTGAAAACAAATTAAATCAGGCAGACCAAAATGCAGAACTAAAACCACTGGCCACTTACTTTCCTGCTTCAGATTTGAGCAATGTTCCAATTCCTTTATTTTAAGAAAATGAGTATTTATATGTGTAGCTAAATAAGAACACAAGGCAGTCTGGCCATCATACAGAGCAATAAGTTACAGAGTAATTTGTATGTCTGTAATGAAGTACAAATTAGGTTTCATAAATGTGTGAGTGTGATCCTACTATTCTAATGTATAATCAGAAGAAGGACCCACAGGAACATGATTTAATCAGGCTGCATAATTCCAAAGAAATTACAAGGGGGAAGAGAAATTCTGGGAAGTTCGGGGAAGTTCTGGGAAGTTCCGGGAAGGGAAGTTCCGGGAAGTTCCAGGAAGGGAAGTTCTGGGAAGGGAAGGGAAGTTCTGGGAAGGAAGTTCTGGGAAGTTCTGGGAAGTTCTGGGAAGTTCTGGGAAGGGAAGGGAAGGGAAGGGAAGGGAAGGGCAAGGGAAATTGTGCTTCCCAGAAGAACTGAAATTCTACAATATGTCTTTAGCTATAAAATAAAAGAAACAACCAGAATTCTAAACAATGATGATTTTTTTCTGGAGAAAACCTTGCCCATAGCTTTCAGATGAATGGAGAAAATAGAATTAAACAAATAATACCAGAGCTGTGAATTAGATAAAGCATCAAATATCACCACCATCTCTATCAATTTTTTTTGATTTCTTCTACTTTGTTTTTCTGTTTCATTTCTTTTTACCTGAGAGAAAGAGACTGGTGAAAGAGCTACTGAAACTGATACAGAAAAACTTTATATAAAAAGTTATCCTTATAGCTCTTTCTCTTAGTTTTTTTATATAATCTTTTAGTTTTAAATTTATCACCTAATTAGGTTCTCCAAACTTTTTAATTTCAGTTTTTAAATTTCAGTAAATTGGTAGCAATACACAAGTTTATGCATCCTTTCTGAATTAGAAACATGGTTTAACCTTTCTGAAGAGGCTGAAATTATTATCCTTGAGAACTTGAGGATCTGAACTGTCTACTGAACACAGAAGGCTTAGTGCAGTCTCTTGTGAGAATCAACTGCAGGCAAACATTTATCAGTATGAAGAGCACCAGCAGCCCCTGATGATATTCATGTGTTTAATACTCATAATCAATCACATTTACCAATGAGTGGTATTTTTTGTGTGCCTTAACTTCATATTGTCATTTTGTATTTGCTCACCCCAGCCTTCCATGCTTTTCAATCAGATTCTGATTTATTAGCTGACTTGCTATCTCTATTGTTGCCTCATCCTTTCCTCTTCCAATCCAGAAAATTGTGAACGTGGCCGATTACCATAAGGAAATTTGTCTTGATTTCCAATAAAATTAAAATACATAGTAGCTTGTGTATAATAGCAGATATCACTAAAACTAATAAATTATGGCTCAAAATATCTAGAACCTTTGAAAAAATCTGTTTAAGCAGTAGCCAATTATGGAAATTCCTTTGTTCTAAGTAGATTGAAATGAAATACAGATATCTTGTTTACATTTTAGATAATGACATTTGTATTGTCAATGCATGTTATCTAGTTATACGATGAAAAATTAGCTGGTAGAAGTAATGTATCCTCTGGTGTAAACAGCACACCTTCAAAACATGAACACAAAACTGTTGAGACTTACTTGCAGACTTGAATTTTTAGCATTAAGTTACATTTTTCCAATTATGAAAATCAAGAGTTTTGGAGCAAGATGATCACAAGAACAAGTTAAAATTTGTGGCTCAAACTTCTTAAGGATTTGCAATTCATTATTTAAACTGAATCTTTCAACCTTGGACTAATTAACTTGTATTCCAAATTGGAATATCTTCCCTCTCAAATCTTTTTAAAAGTCAGACAATTCTTTCTTCTTTATCCTGAGATAACTATTAAAAGTATGAGTCCATGAAATATTTCATAACTTGATGAGAACACCAAAACAATTTAGCAGGGGCACAGCTCTAGGAATTAGTTTGTTTTTTTTTTTTTCATTTGCTGTCTGATAGTGGCAAAATAATATTTCTGTTCTCCATTTACACTGAAAAATTAGGCACCCCTTTGTTCCAAGGCAAAGCAAGGTCTGAACAGAAGACACAGCAAGATTTGCTAGCAACTATCTCTAATTGTCTCTGGGCAAAAAACAGTCTGTCCATGAAAGTGGCTGAGCCTTAACAGCCTTACCAACCAGAAAGCTCAAAACAGAAGTGGAAATCATGTCAGTAATCATGCTTCTCTTGCAATCAATTAAAAATTTCCAATTAAATCTGGTAGGTTCTGAATATCATCTGCTGTCTTTCAGTATGCAAAGATTGGTATTGACGTACAGCCCATGGTGTGCACATTTCCCCAGTGTCCAATGAATGCTGGTACATGCTGCCTCAAGTTCAGTGAAGTTCTTAGAATTTTCTGCCCAGCCTACCACTGACTGATTATTGGCTCAGATACTTACCCATCACACAGCAGCACAGTAAGAAAGCCTCTTCTGCTTTGTGTTTCAGTGACACACAGTTAAGGAAAATATGATGCAAGTCTAGCAGTTTTTCAGAATGTATCCATGAAATAAATAATACAAGATGGCAAGTCACAAGTTACCCTCATTCATCTCAGAAGCATACCCATGTCTTCTGAATGGGAGATGTCTTTCCTCCCTCTCTCCCACCTATAGAATTATCATGAACTCCCCTTGCAATTCATAGTATAAAACTTTGCACAAGTCCACGGTGGAGACCTGTCTAAGCAGACAAAATCCCTAAAAGCACCCTTGAAACGGAGGTATTAGAAGCAAGTTATATGGTGATGTGCAAGAGCTGGCTGACTGTGACTCACCAGATTGTACTAGGGTGCTATTTTTCTCAAGCAAACCAAATTTACATTTCACAAATGCATTACATGTCTGTACAGAGTGAATAAGAAATAAAATGTGTGGTTATTTAAGGGATCCCAAGGTCTTTGCTTTAATTTTTCAGGGTTGCTACTTGAAGTGCAACTAAGAGAACCAGAATGGATTTTAGAAGTGATTCTTCACTGTAAGAGCTGAAAGAAGTGGCAAATCACACTCAGAAACCTTGATGTGAGCTGTAACCTTACATAATGCCTCAGTAAATCTTCTAAACATCCAACCAAAGCTGCGGCAAAATGCAATGTAGCTGTTCTGCTGTTCTGCAGACCATGCTTTTTTTACTGTTTTATTAGAGTTATTTTCTTTATCTTTTAAAATTAAAACTGAGAGGTCTTATTTTCCAAATTAGCGGCTTCTCTGAAACGGTCCAGCTGGGGAAGGACTGTCCTTCTCGGATGTCCCGGCTAGCTATCCAGCACCGCTAGCAGTACGGGGGCACTATCCCCATCTCCGTGGTTCGGGACAGCACCTAAGGCAAACGCTCTGTGCTATGACAGCAGCACGACCTTGTGGTAGGACATGGCTTGGGCTTGTGGCTACAGTCGGCAGAAATAAGAGAGCGCTCTCCAGCTGTGGTGAATCCAGGCTTATTGGGTCCCAGGGGAACTAACAACCAAAGAGGATTTCTGGGGAGGTTGCAACAGATTATAAAGAGTGAGGGAAACAGGGGATGAGTCAGTCCTTGGATGAATAGAGTTTTAGAGGGGAGTGGGATACAAAAGATTGACATAGGGAGAACACCAATGGGGATAACTTGAGGGTGGAGCCCCAGCCCCTGAACCAATCACTCTATGCTCTGGATGGCAGTTTCTAGAGAGAAGGGTGGGAGCGCCAAATGACGGACAGGGCACCGGGGAGGGATTTGAGAAAGGATACATTAATCTCCAAGGCAACTGGGGAGGAGTTGGGATAACTGGCAGCACAAGGGAGGGAGGGGAGAACCAGGGCAGAACCATTACATGATAGGGGGGAACAGAAAGTCCAACTTATACAGACACAATACAACATCTCCCCTTTTTTTGTTTAAAAAAAAAATAATGAATGGTCTAAAAAGAGGTAAATTGAACTTGGTTATTGAACTCCAAGTCGGAGTAAACGTCTCCGAACCAAGGGTGGCTCAGCGTGTCTGAAGCCCACTGATTTTCTTTTGCAGCCTGTCCATCATCGGATTGTCCACCATCTGATTGCCCATCATCTGGGCTCACCACCTTGTCGATGCTGGGAGTGAGTGCCAAATTAATTAACAGTCTCTTAACTAATCTCCAAATAATGGAGGAGACAATTAAAACTACAACTAAAATTAAAAGAACTAAAAGCACAGAAAATCGACCCCACCCAACCTGAGAGGCCCCATAGGATAACAGCAGCTTGAGAGGGAGCCATCAGGTTGGGTTCGCTAAAATGACAGAGGAACAAAATTGAGTTAAAAACCTTGATTCTGCCCCAGGAGGAGGTCTAGGTCTTGGCTGAAGGGTTTGCGCTTCCTCCTCCAAGAGGCCTCCTCGACCTATGCCACAACCCTGACTACTGGTGCTTTCTTTGGAAGAAAGGGCCAGACACATTTCAATGGAACCCATTTCAAACCTGAGGGAGTGGACACGCACACATATCCCCTTCCCCAGGTTACCAGGTCAAAGGGCCCTTCTGTCTTCCAGGTCTCCGGATCCTTGACTAGGACCGGAGGCCTGGTTTTCAGGTGCAGCTGTTCGTGATGACCAAAGTGCCTAATTATACAGGGATTAAGGTTTTCAAAGGAGCAATTTAAAAAATTAATCGTAAAAAGTGCCTTGGACTGTCGTACATGTGGGGACTCCACCTTCACTGCCATGCGTTGCTTGTTCCAGAACTTTTTTCAGGCTCTGATGGGTCCTCTCCACCATGGCTTGGCCTGTTGGGGAATAGGGGATGCTGGTCTTGTGCTCTATTCCCCATTGCTGCAGGAAGCTCTTGAGTTCCCTGGATTTGTACGCTGGGCCATTGTCAGTTTTGATGACCTTGGGGATGCCCAGCACAGAGAAAGCCTGCACAAGATGTTTTTCCGTGTCAGCTGCGTTTTCCCCTGTATGGGCAGAAGCATAGGCTGCACCAGAGAAGGTATCCACGGAAACATGTACATAATTCAACCAGCCAAAAGATGGGACATGAGTCACGTCCATTTGCCACACCTCACAACTAGACAAGCCTCTGGGGGTTGACACCGGAGCTGATGGATGGGAGTTGATGGGACTGGCTCTGAGGGCAAGTAGCCACAATTGCCTTGGCCTGTTCTCGAAATTGTCGAACAAGGCCAGGAGCATTTTGGTGGAATAGATGGTGGAATAGATGGTGGCTAATCCTAGCTTGGCTGAACACATCTGGGAGTGGGGCCATCTGAACTGGAGTGGCAAGGGAATCAGCTCTTCGATTGTCCTCCACAATGAACCCCGGCAGGTTGATGTGTAATCTGACATGCATTACGAAAAAAGGTCGCTCTTGGTGGGAGACCAGCATGACTAATCTTGAGAGCAAGTTGAATAGGGGAATGTTGGACACTTCCTGCAATATTGCATTATCTGCCCTGGACACTATACCTGCAATGTAAGATGAATCTGTGACCAAATTGAATGGTTCAGAGAAACTCTCAAAAGCCCTGATGACTGTGTCCAACTCTGCTACTTGAGGTGATCCTTCCACCTCAGTAACATCAGCCTCCCACCACTGGGTTTGAGGATCCTTCCAAGTCATTACAGACTTGTGGGAGGCTCCAGATGCGTCAGTAAACACGGTCAGTGCCTTCAGAGGGGTTCGGCTCTGAACACTTTTTAATGACAGGGAAGATTGAACGTCCTGATTAAAAATTTTGTGGGCCGGCCAATCAGCAGTGATTTGGCCGGTGTAGCTGTCCAGTGCAAATTGTAACATTTCATTCTCATGGAGCAGTTTGTCAAATGTGTCCTTTTTGAATTGGCCCGATTTTAATTGGGTGGGGATGTAAATGCAGTCGAAGTCACAACCTGCAAGCTCCCTGATCCATGATCTTGCCTTGAGAATCAGTTCTGCCACCAGCTCTTGTGGCTGTGTCATCCTCTTGGACCTACGGTGGCTGAGGAAGACCCATTCAATAATTAGAAGAGAGTCTCTCGAGCCTGGGTCCTTGTCCTTGGGTGACTCTTCCCACTGAAAAATCATCCCATGGAGGTGTGGCAACTTTCCTAGAATAATAAACTTGAACAGCAGACCCGGCTGATATCTGTGGGCCTGCCTAGCTGAAATGGACTCTTGGATTTTCTCCAGTGCTGTCTGTGCCTCCTGGGTAAGCGACCTAGGAGAACTGAGCTCCTCTCCCTCTTTCAATAAATTGAGAAGGGGGGCTAGGTCGTCAGTTGGAATTCCTAGCCAAGGCCTTACCCAATTCAAAGACCACACAACTGGCAGACATCTGCCAAGCTCTTAATGCTAGTCTTTATAACCAATTTTTGCGGCACAATGGTCCGCCTGCTAATCTCCAAACCCAGGTACTTCCAGGGTAGCATCTGCTGAATTTTGTCCTCCTGAAGCTTGAGCCCTGCAGCAATCAATGCATTGATTGTCAGGTCAAGTGCATGAGTAAGTATGTCATCCATCAGAGCACAAACAAGTACATCATCCATATAATGGAAAATTATAGCATCTTGCGCGGCTGTATGTACTGGGGACAACAAGGAAGCCACTGGCAGATAACAGAGCTGTTTTTCATTCCCTGTGGTAAAACATGCCAGTAGTAGCGCTTCCTTGGAGCTTCACAGTTGATGGTGGGGACCGTGAAGGCAAAATGTGGGGTGTCGTCAGGGTGTAGGGGAATTTGAAAGAAACAATCTTTTATATCTACAATTGCCAAATTCCAGCTTTGGGGGAACATCACTGGGGACAGCATCCCTGGTTGGAGAGGACCCATGTCCTTAATGACATTATTCATTTGGCAGAGGTTGTGGAGGAGCTGCCCACTTATCTTTGTTGGGTTTTTTTATGACAAAAACTGGGGAGTTCCATTCCGACATGGTCTCTACCAGATTACCCTTAAATAATATGGTAAGCAGCTGCTCCTGGACGAGCTCGTTGAGCACCTTCAATTTTTGATTATTGAGTGGCCACTGTTCTACCCATACTGGTTTATCGGATTTCCAATGCAGCTTCTGGGTAGGGCGCTCCTCAGCGATCGCTGCCCAAAAAACCTGGGGAGCCGCTGGGAGGTCAATTCTGGCTCCCCACTAGGCAAGAGGGTCTCTCCCCCACAGGGGTTCCGTATATTCCAAAACAAATGGGCATATAGACACCAATTGCCCATCCAGCCCCTTAATTTGCACAATACTCTTGGATTGTCTCGCCAGCTATAACTTTATGTCCAATTTCCACACTTGAAAATACACCAAATTCCTGTGAAATTAATATGTGTGTTATATGATGCACATGGAACTACTGAAGTTTGTCATAAGTAAGGTACCATACATGTAACCTAAAATCCAGTCAAGGAATCCTCATGACAGACCCAACATGAACAGTTCACCATTGTACAGCCAAGTTAGGGCACTCTCACACTTCACCCAGAAGAGAAAATAAAACCAATTTGTTCACAAACAGCTCTGACTCAGGTAAACTAAAAAGCAGTTCCCTTGTTCATTGCACTCAGCATTAGAACTAGATTTTAATTCTTAAAAGCCCATTTCTATTATACATACTTTTAAAAAATACTAAAGCTCTGGATTGTACTGCAGATACAGAAAATTCAATGGAAACCTGAAACAAGGAGGACAGGGAAAGTTGCTACACGTTAGTTAACCTAGGTATAATTGCAACCAAACTACTATACCAGTTCTGGTATTGTCCACTGACACTTCTGTAGCTGAGAGGATCACCTCTGATGGAGTTTCCACAATTCCTTAAACATTCAATATTTTCTGCCAATAGGCAAAAGGTAAACTATTGCTCTGAACTCATGTAAAAATGCCTGTTTCTCTAACTATCATCTTCATGTAGTATATCAATTTTTTTGGTAGCATTTGAGATCTTGTTTCACAGCAAAAAAATTGAAACATCACTTGATGTTTCAATTTTTTAGTAATCTGAAAGCCATTTATTTCCTTGATCCTGCCAAATTACTTTCATACCACCAACATGAGTTTAGGTACTTTATATCTGTGCTGTTGACTGACCGCACCTTTAGAAGCACTTCTGTAATTCTGATGTCTCTGGATGAGATGTGTCCTCCGGATTTGAAAGAAAGCTTTTAATCATACAGAATGAAGCTACTCTGTTTCAAGCCTCTTGGGGTTAGCTTGATAATAGATTTTCTCCCATAGCAGTGCTCATTATCTGTAGTCAAAGCCAACAGTTTGATTATCCCCTTCCTTTCAATTAGGCCTTTGCACTCATGGGGTCCAGGCATGTTGCTATATTGATATAAGTTAACTTTCAAGCTAGTTTTGCAAGGTATTACAAGGATGGGTTAATCAGTAGAGCTTCAGTCTTATCCAGCTGCAGATTCATTCAGTCACTGAGAAGGATCAAAGATAACCACAAAATAACCCTTTAGTTAAGACCTAAGAAACACATGGCAAGATTTGGAGGACAAGTCTGTGTCAAAGAGACATGGCTAGTTTATATTGATCTAAGACCCTAATGGAAATACTGTAGAACAGTGGGAAAGCATTGTACTGAGATTATTTTGTGATTCCTGACATGAAAACTCTATTAGACTATCAATATCTCCAAAAAAACTTATATCAGCACAAAACCTTTCCTGTACCACCTCCAGTAAAAATGTGTGCATTTTTTTCCTTCTAATCTCCTGTTTATGACCTTGTTTAAATAAAGGAGAGAAAAATATCTCTTAGTCTGGCACTTGCATGCAACCTAACTTTAAAATTATTCCTTATTGTCACTACAATAGTAAAACTTGAAATATTTGACATTGCTTTTATAGGATTTGAAAACACTGTACCATGTAGTTCTAAAGTTTACACAGTGAATATCCCAAAAAAAAAAAGAAAGAAAAGAAGAAATTATTGCTTTAAACCCACGACATGGTTCAGAAGTAAATATAAGGTTTATCCATATAAATATATGCAAATGGTACATAACCAGTGTAATTTTGAATCTAAGTATTAATAGTATAATGGCGAAAGTTTGGAATGAGTGAATCCAGGCACTTATCTCTAAACATCTTCTGTTAAAGAGTCCATTTGAGTTGAAAAAATATTCAAGAAAAAAGAAAGCTTGAAAATTGCTAATACTGTGCCTGGAAAAATATATAATCTGAAAAAAAATACAGAGCACATTATGTGTGGCAGTAAGTGTGAAGAGACGATTCATGGAAATAAGAATTTTCAGGTGGGGAACTGAGAAATATTGCTGCTTGATAGAGGAATACAAAGATTTTGAGAGCCTGTGTCAGAGGAATGAAAGACCTGTAAGGGGGGATGAGTTTAAGAAATTATTCCAGGTAAGGCAGCAGGTTTGCTGGTGGCAGGCACATAATCATAGAATCATAGAGTAGATTGGGTTGGAAAGAGTTTAAAGAACACCTAGTTCCCATCCTCTGCCTTTTGCTAGGGTGACACCTTTCACTAGACCAGATTATTCAGAACCCTATCCAGCTTGGCCTTGAGCATTTCCAGGGATGGAGCCTCCACAGTTTCTCTGGTCAGCATAAGGCAGTTTCTCACCACCTTCCCAACAAAGAATTTTTCCCTAATATCTTATTTAAATCTAATATCTTTCAGTTTGAAGCCATTCCCTCCTTGTTCTGTCACTACATGCCCTTGTAGAAAGTCTTTTCACCTTTCTCATAGGCTCCATTTGGGCACTGCAAGGCAACAATTATGTCAGCTTGAAGGCTTTTCCTTTCCAATCAGATATATCTCACAACTCTTTTTTCTCACAGGAGGACAGCCTGTAAAGAGTTATAACTCTAAGTGTTCTGCACTGGGCACACAGTGGGGGTGAGGTGAGGTGAGGTGAGGTGAGGTGAGGTGAGGTGAGGTGAGGTGAGGTGAGGTGAGGTGAGAGAGAGCCATCACAGGGGTCCTTCTGTATACTAGTAGGAAAGGTTCAACAGAAAATTAATTATTTAATAACTGCTTTAATAAGATTGAATAAGAAGAGGAATAAAAGTAGCAAGTATCAGCTTACAACTCTTCAAGTTCTGGGCACCACATACTCATGCATCATCAGGCAGAGTGCCAGTGTACTTTCTCATGGCATGCTATGCAGAGCAGGTCCTGTCCTCCATGCAGAGAAACTCTCCCTTTTATTTGTTTGAGTTCATGTATAATTTCCTTACAATAAGTCAACTTTATTCCTAAAGATTTTCTCAGAACTCTTTAACACATGGTTGACAAGGGCAAGATCATGCTGGAGGAGTTATGGCAGTGACAAGCAAGAGATGCCTGCAGGCTCCTCCAGTGTCAGGTGTGGGCTGCATCTGTCCCATGGACAAGGGATACATGTGACACAACACAGCAACAGAACAGCACGGGACAGGATGGCACAGCCTGATGGCCTCACTGGGTGTGTGGCGCTTGCCAAGGTTAGCTGTCCTGTGGGTCACTGGCTCTGAAATTCAGTGAGCTTCTAGTTAAAATCAGTGTAGTATACTGACCTCCTTTGCCTGCTTTCAATCCATGTGCCAAAGAAACGAAGGTTTATAAGCCTTTCACTCTCCTCCCCTTCTGTGATCTCAGAAACATCCCTCTGCTCTTGGATGTGTCTGACTTCACTGCCTTCCCCTAGTCTCTGTCCTACATCATACAAAAGATCTGACCCTGAATGAGGACAGAAATCCTCTCTTTACTCTCTATATATGTCAAGGTCAGGTAAAAGGTGATTGAAATAAGGAAGTACTTTCTCATACAAATGACAACTAAGGAAATTACATGAGAGTACACACCTCATCCTGTTAAGGAAGGGAAATTGGATGGAGACAGAGAGTATACTTAGGTAGGGATAAGATCAGAAAATGAGAGAATTTAATTTTAAAAAGGTAAATTTTTCCTGTGATTACCATCCTACACAGTTAGGAACATAAATCAACAAACCACATGTAAATTTTGCCACACCTACATTCCCATCAAAAGGAACTGTATCTTCAATAACTTTATTAGAGGAATTATTAAATCTGCATGGAAAAATGCCAGTGTCAATTTGACAAAGTTTAAGTTCGACAAAGTTTGGATGGGTGAAAAAAACTCAAGAAATGGTTGGAAAGTGCAGATTGAATCTGTATTTATAAATACTAGCATTTGTGAACAGTTGATTTACTGCTCAGGAAAAAAAATATATTAACAGACACAGTTTGCTTCATTATGTGTGTAATAAGGAAGCTAATGTTTTTTCCCTTCCTTTTGTAGCTATAGTAAATGAAGATTTGCACTCCAAGTAGGGCTTTCTCTTGTGGAAGCAGCAGAAGCCTAGACCCAATCCCTAAGCCCCAAACCTTGTTAAATGCAGTTTTAGTCCTGGGGACCTAATGTTCTGATTGCTTCCCAAGAAGGAGTCTCTTTGCCCGCTCCTTTCATTCCTAATACTGAAGGTCTAATCACATCTATTATGCTGTTCAGTTTCACAGGTCATTTTTGGCTGGAAGAGGATGTAAAAAGAAGCAGGAGGGTTCAAGGGGAGGGAGATGGGGGAGGATAAGAAGAAACCAAGGTGTACGGCAGGGAAAAAACCCACAGGCTTCATATACTGAGAAATGAGCTGATGACTGAACTGCTATGTGAGATTATATCTAAACCACCAAGTGTGTTATTGCAACAAGGCAAAATGGCAATGGTCCCAATTTTGTATTCTTTTCCAAGCAAGAGAGAACCAATCACTCTGTCAAAATCATAGGTACTGGATAGTGAAAACTTCACAAGGCCTTAGCTCGACCTTAGTAGAAAAATCTTAGTAGAAAAAGAAAGAAATGGGCAGGTGGGAAGTGAAGCATTTTTTAACAATGTTGTAAAGTTTCACTTATATTTCAAGCTGCCAAAAGCCCTTCTTAGACTTCTTTTTCCCAATAAAACACAAATATCACATGCCATACTATTCTTTTGTGTAGCCTAGATTAAGACTGTTATCATGGCCTAATAGAGCTCAAAATGAGCGGAGGGGAGAGAAGGGGAAAGAAACTCATTATTTTTAGATGGCTTTGCTTTTCCCATAGGGTTCCTATAGATCCTACTTAGCAGCAACTCATTCCAGCACTGATTAAGTGGGAAATACACAGAATCTCAAAAGGTCAAACCTATAATCAGCTGCCCTAAGGGGTTGACATGGAAAACTTCTCAATACAAGTTCAATTTATGGCAATATTATAACATCTAGGCAGTGATAAGCAATGAAGAAAAGAGGGGAGACTCCTAACACAGCTTCTTAGAATGCCTCAGCATTACAGTATTTTGTTACGTCCAGGTTCTGGGTGGGATAGCCATTATTGTTTTCACTCAGTTTTTGGATGTTGATAATTTTCCTTCCAGCTGCTGAGGGGAACGCATTTATAATAAGGTAAATCTGCTTATTATTATTAAATGAGACATACACACTGCTTACTGCTGAGAAAATCATTCCCAAATTGATCAAGAGAGCAAGCACAGAAAACAGAGCCCTCTCAGAGACAGGAAAGAAATGATGGAAAAAGAGAGACAAATTACTTATTAAATCCCTTCTAATTATTTGAGTGAAGCCAAGTTTTTAGATACTGATTATTTTCATGCGTGTGTATTATGATAACAATTTAAACACAACCGGTTATTTCCAAATGGTCTCTGTTCAGCTACTATTTCACCTCTTGTGAATCATTAATACACCCCTGCAAAGCAGAGCCTGATTCACCTACTCTGGAGGCAAGGGAGACACTCATTCATTTCAACAGGATCTGAAAGCCTCAAATGAACATGCAGTTTAAACCACAGGAAATCTGGTGGCAGGATTTTTTTTTTGTTTTGTTTTGCTTGATTTATACTATATGCATTACCTTCCAGGACTGACTCTCGGCACAAGCTAAGTGGGAAGTTGTTTACAGCTGAAAAATTCAGAGGGAGGAAAACAGCTGTTGCCCTACTACTTAGATTTCCTATGCCAAAGCTGTGGAAAAACTGGACTGACTGATGTCGTGAGTGGTGCATCCTCAGCAAAGATGCCATCACAGTCTTTCATATTGCTCTTCCTCCCCAGGAAAAGGCAAAACCTGCTTGCACTGCTCTCCAAAGTTCTTTCCCTCATTTACCCTCAGCTCTTTTTTTTTTTCTCACTTCTTCTTTCTATGCCAGAAGAAGCCAGGTCTCTTTCCTCTCTCATTGGAATAAGAAAGGCAGTTTCCCTTTTACAGCAAAGGTGCCTTGAACTAGCCACGCTTCACTTACTTTTGCTAAGCGCAAAGCAGTGCTGAATTGTAGAGTTTCAAGCACTCTCCAGTATAAGTTTCAAAGCTGTGGCACAGCCGCATTTTTATCATTATGGGATGCTCTGAATACTCCCAGCATGTCTCCACAAAGTCCCCTGGATATCAAGAAACATTTCAAAACACGCCTTTACAAAGTCATAATTGAACTTGGGTTACTTTTGTCAGCTGAACTTGTATGGGAATAGAGCCTTCCCAGGTGACAATTCTAAAATATTTCCAAATTCAGTATATAGGTATGAGGCTGTCATTTTGTGTAATATACAGGTGGTCTGATTATTTTGCTGTGTAATGGAACTGTCAGGCTGGCTCATCTATTCTACAATGTGTACTTTAGAAACAGATAAAATTAAGAGCAAAGCCCCAGAAAAAAGTAATCAAAATGACCTAGATAGAGGGGACTTTCAGCACAAATACATCTTGTCTTTCAAAATAAATAACCCAGATCAAGGTTCAAAAGGAGAAATCATAAAGCCACCCTTTGGAAAAGACAAGTGCCACATGATTTTGCACAGAAGGTGACATACCAGAGGGATGTATCTGACGCATTACACTTACTGCGTATCCTGTATATTTCAAAGAATTAAAAAAAACCTCCCCAAAGTACAAAAAAAAAAAAAAAAAAAAAAAAAAAAATCCCTACCAAAACCTACTGCTACTTTTCAAAACAACAAAATGGAATTTTTTTTCCAGGCTAGATTCTCAGGAGTTACTTGGAAATAAATCTACTTACAATCAAGCAATAGGTTTTGGAACTTGTAAATATAAAAACAGATACATGAAAGAAATTTAGGATGCACTGATACAGGTTAGAACACTTACATGTGAAAAGAGCTATTTTGGTTATTAAATTTCAAACAGGGTGAAATTATGCTTTTAGCTTTTCTTACAGTAAACAGCACCCTTATGCCCATCTACTCCATGAAGCAAGAGAAAGAAAATATTGCAAGGTTTACCACATTAATGTGTCATAGACTGAAGTTAGGATTTTAGGTGAAGGTATGTCATGACAAACTTTGTACTACAGTAATATTGTTCCAAAATTCCATTCCAGTACATATCAAGACTCTTTTCAAGATTTGAAAAGTTAGTAGTGATTTTCAAGAGTTTCTAATGCTCAGGGAAGGCTGAGCAGAAGCTGTCAAATGTCATAAAAATACCGTAGCTTTTAGTGGTCATAGAGCACATGTAATCCACTTCATTTACTGCCAGTCAGGATGATGCACCTTCAGTAGAAATGAGAACCAAACTCTCACAGCTGAAGACTGAAGCAGCCCTCAACTCTTCCTGAAATGAAAATGAATCACAATGAAACTCCTTGCAGAGATGTGGAAACAATTACCTCCTCAGTTCAGCTCTTCTTCTTATGAGCCCAACTTGGTATGGCTATGGTCAGTAGTATCTTCCACACCACTGTGGAAATACTGAATGCCCCATCTTGTATATGCATTTTACAATTTCATCTTTCACTGCAAGGAACCTAGAACTTCAGCAGTATAAACTCCTCCTCTGAGACTGCTCAGCTGAGCAAAGGCCAGAGCTACTTAGAAGGCATGGCCATACAATTTCTGGTGATCAGACAGTTAAATGTTTTGTCCATTTCATCCTCACTACAATGAAGTGCAAACACAAATAGATATTAAACTTAGATGAGTTCTGATCCATAGTATTTCCTGCTTTAAATTCTACTTACTTAACTTCCAATATATATCTTGAAGTTGCTTTTCTAGTTCAATCTCAGTCTTCACAGTTTTTTAAAAGGAACTTGACAAACTTAGGGCATATTCCTTTATTCTCTCTTATTTGAATCAAAGTGAACTTTCTTTAATGAGCTCACCCTGATTTATGACTTTCTTCAGAGACATTTGCAGTGAAAAGGTACTAGTGCTGTGTGTGTGTCAGATGAAGTAACTGCAACCTTTTGTGGATATTAGTTTTTGACGTATGAAATGTCTTGGTATTTTCCTCTTTTTGATGTATTTTTCAAAATTCAGGTATTTCAACAAATCACAAATGACCATCAGCCTTAACAGCTCTCAGAGATGGTAGCATCACAAAAGCAACCAATTCTAATGGCTTCTATAGTGGTGAAAAAATTGAAAAAAAAAAAAAAAAGAAAATGGAGAAAATGGAGAAACCACAGAGACATGTCAGGTTGTGGTACACCTTGTTCATACTTATCAATCATTCTGTGACTTGGTAAACCTATCCAGTTTAAAACTAACCCAGTAAAAAATAAAAATTAGTTTTAATGTGGATCAATACCCGAAACAGTGAGCCTTAAGATAGCAATACTTGGACTCACAGAGATTAGGGAGGGACTTGAGAACAGGAGTGAGTAACCATTGACAGAACAGAGGAAAACCTGTTTCTTTTGCAATGATATGGACTTGAAACAGCAAGGCAAATACAAGGCAACTCGGTTTAAAGAAAACCAAAACCCTAGGAAAATGCTTTCTGAGAATTTTAAATTTAAACTCAATCTTACTGGTCAGCTTTGGAATAACTCTGAGCTTCTAGGCCTCGGATGATATATAGGGAATAGGGAATAGGTCCTTTTCATAAATGAGTAACTTTTCTACTTACAGAAAATGAGCAAACCCCAATCACCACATAAGTGGTTGACTTCCAGTGCCAGGAACAAACTGTTCACTGTTCAATGGGTCAGTGTTATGGTTAGGTATCCAGTGCCAAGTATGAATTGCCTTGCTGCTCTGGGATCCAGAACAGATCTCAGCTAAAATGAAAACATTTCACTAAGAAATTGCTGATTCACTGAAATGAAAAAAAAAAAAATAGTTACAACTAATAGCAGTTTTGACCAGAAATTTCACATATCTAGATGAAAGTTCCAGGGATACCAATAACTCTGATTAAGAAAAAAACAATAGTTAGAGCATTTACTTAAATATCAATGATTCAGTCATAGTTTGCTTTGCCTCAGTGCTTTAAACACTTAAATATGAACTGGGAAGGACACTGAGCTCAGCAGATAAAAGCTATTCACTACTCCATGGTCTTTTTCTCATAGGCTTCTTTTTCTTTTTTTTTCCGGCTGGGCTTAATCTACAGTTTTAATCTAAAACTCACTGAGAAGTAAACCCAGACAACAGTCGTTAATTTGTTAAAGAAAAGTAGATTAAGACATTTGTTTCCCTCTCTGCCCCACCCAGCACCAAAAAGTCCATTATGATTGACATAAATAATATTGATGGAGGGAACAAGCCATTCTAAGGCTGTGTGTCTTGCTTTTCTCCTGTGAACCATTAATTTCCTTGGAATCTAAGATAAAGAAGACTAAGGGAGATTTCATTAACATAACAGAATGGGCTTATTTTTGGCATGCTTCTAGAAGATGAAGGCATGTTTGTCTGGTCACTCTCAACAAGGGAAATGCACATACATTTCCTTCCAAATGTCAAGCACAATAAAGTATAGTATAAGTTTGGAACAGGATGGACAAAGCTAGAAAGCAGATACAATCCTAGCAATCCTAGCAGATTGGGAAAAAAATGGCAGTTTGGAAAGATTATACAGGTTGCCTACAACACAAAGATGTGTGCACTTGTTACTAAGCTCACAGGTTTTTTTATGTGGTCCAATGATATGCCACTCATAGTACTTACATCAGGGCAATGGCTGTTTTCTGACTTGGCACCTGACTTTCTCACTTCACAAACCATTTACAATGCAGTCCACATGAGGCTGTCTCATATCAAATTTAAACTCAAGCTACTGCAGTCTACTGGTTTATGAAGTGCTGTTCTGTCCCTGACAGGCATTGACCTGTGAGTGACATTGACAGATGACTGAATCCAAATGAAGCTTAAGATTTTTTTTGACCTGTAATACCTTGTTTTGCTCTATTAGAATTCATGCTTCTGGGTATTTTGGAGCAAGGAGGGAAGAGAGTGAAATAGGGAGAAAAGGGAGAAAAGGAGAAAGAGAAGGGAAGGGGAGGGGAAGGAAGGAAGGAAGGAAGGAAGGAAGGAAGGAAGGAAGGAAGGAAGGAAGGAAGGAAGGAAGGAAGGAAGGAAGGAAGGAAGGAAGGAAGGAAGGAAGGAAGGAAGGAAGGAAGGAAGGAAGGAAGGAAGGAAGGAAGGAAGGAAGGAAGGAAGGAAGGAAGGAAGGAAGGAAGGAAGGAAGGAAGGAAGGAAGGAAGGAAGGAAGGAAGGGGTGTCACGAATGAGTTTCTGAAGAAACAGAAGGTGTGTATCTATTTGGAAAATGGCTAGGAAGGAAAATCAGGCAAATCCCGGTATAATCACAGTATTAAATTCTGTTGTGGTCTTTATAGTATATGGGCTGTAGCTATCATTCAGCTTTAGATTTGCACTGCTGAGTGAATGATCATAGATAGTAAAAGATTAACATTTATGATCTGTTAAAAGGCAGCATCCCAGTGCATGAAAATGTAAGACATATGCTGCTTGGGTGATAAGGGTGGCCCCTCTAGTCACCCAATACAGCTCAGACAGAGAGTGGGCTCAGGTGAAGGATTCCATGCTGAATCTGGAGCTGCCCCATTTTATGGGAGATTTCAGTCTGCTGAGACAGTGCTGTAGAAACTGACTTCATTGAACTGATTTCAGCTGATGCTACCACCCCAGTGTAGGTTGTAGCTATGCAGGTTACAGAGGGAGATTTAACTCAGTGAGGGTAGGGAAGGGATTTGAAAAATAATTCAGGAAAGCAAAACAAACAAAGAAAACCCAGAGAGTTCTCCAAATATATATCTGAAACAATTCCTATGGGCAAAGGCACAGGTGTGTGAGATGACTCTGGAAAAGCAATTGTGAATTCCCTCTGGACTCAGTATAAATCCCCTTCATTCAGAGGTCAGCATTTAGTGTTTGCAGCTAAGGAGCATCTTCCACTGGCTACTCGGTGTGCTTCTGCTTCTATGACAGTTTTTATCCTGATGATGAGAGAGCCCTGTCAGATGAAGTGTAAGTCACATTTACCTGTAAGTGCCCACACTGGCTTGTGATGCCTAATCTCTTTTATTGAACCTACTATCTGGTTTCTGGAGCCATTGATTTTCTTTGCTGTCAGTTTGTGGCCTTGACTCCTTAATGTTTATTTAGAGTGTTCTCCATAAATTGCTTCTGGTGCTGAGGGCAAGAAAGGAGGCAGGAGGTCAGGGGTGCATGTATACCTGTCCATATATATAAATCACAGCTTTTGTTCTTCACTGTTGTTTGTGAACATGTTTGCTGAATGAAAAAAGGGAAATATTCTACTAAAACATGGAGAAGCCATTAATAATTTCCCTCTGTCTGAAATTTTATTGCAATTTAGGTTTTAATTTTCTGTATTTTCATAACACCTCTTGCTATCAACTCAAAGATGTAATGTTTCTTTTTGTTAAGAGACATAAAGAGGAAGAGGAATTGTTTGTTTACCAGCACAGAACTGTACTTTTCAAGAGGGAAACTGGTGTGTATATTTTGTGTGTGAGTTTTGGGGATAGGGGGAATTGTTTTTTCTTGCTTCTTTTAATTTCAGTCTTTGTTGAGAACGGTAGGACTCAGGGGTGCAGCACTTGTACAAACAAGAAAATACTATCTTTTTTCTGTCAGCATCCCAAATCCCAGCCAGTTAAAGAAGGATCATAGTCTTCATTGGGCAGGAATAGCAGTGTTGTTCCAGCAGTAGGACAAGTCTTCTTCTCTGGTAATGTCATTGGCAAAGCCAGCAAATGAGAAATGCTTAAGAGAAGAGATCTGTACTCTATGCCAAAAATTTGAGACCACATTCTGAACATTTAAAAGCAAAAGCCCTATAGTTTATTTAACAGTGTGGCACTAGAATGCTATAGCCCTAAATCAATGGAAACTGTTTTGCAACAGTGAAGACTTTTTCCTTCTGCAGCAGTAAACATCATAGTCTGTACAAGATGACAAGTGATTCTCCTGAGGCTTGGAGCACAGTAATCAATAGAGGTGCAGAGACTGTTCTCTCTGCTGATACCAGAAACATTGTGCACATATGTGATGACAAGCATGAATCAAAAGAAGAAAGAGAAGTTGTTCCAAGAGAGGTAAAGGAATACCTTATTGACCAGAATATCTGACTCAGGGTTTTTTTTCCATTTGACCTCTTGGTTTGTATGGTTATTCAGTATCCTAAACTTAGGCAAGTTCAGTTTACTGTAAAAGAGAGATGTAGCAATAAATATTTGGGCTAATATTCCACTTGCATCTGTCCTTCCATTTTCCTTTCATACATTCTGTAAAAACAATTAAATATATGTTAAAAGTGAACAGCACTTAGAAGTAATTTTATCAGATTCAGCTCCATGTTCAGGTTGCAATTCCAGTTGTTTTGAACATTGACGGCTGGGATAATTTCTCTGAGATGTTTCTAAGTACCCTGAAATTATCCTTTAACTGAAGCTAATTTACACACAAGGCCCTAAAGCATCTAGTCCAGAAATCTTCGCTATTGTTTGCACAGTGTCAAATATTAAAGCTTTGCATTTCATAATATGTATTTAATTGGTAGATAATGTTCTCATTCTAGGCAATATAAAGTACTAGAGAAAGGAAAATGTTTCCATAGTGTGCCTCATCATCTCCTGAAAAGAAAGGCAGTCCAACTTTAAAATCAGCATCACTGCCAGGAAGCAAAACACACTAAGGAACATGCAAAGACTATAATGTGTTTCCATCAAAGGAAGAAATCAGTAAAATTTGGAGTCAACAGGGAAAAATGATAAAAAAAAACATGAATAATTCTTACAAAAGATTGGTAGGTTGGCATATTTACTGTAGTTACATATGCTAAAGGACACTACAACAATTTAATGTGTAATCAACCAACCATAAATAATTATATCTCTATTTAAAACAACTAAGATTAGAAAAGTGTCAATTAATTGAGTAGTAATTTTTAAAAATCTTCAATATAGCAACTTTGAAGAATAAGGAGTGTAATTTAATATAGCATAACCAGTATCATTCAGTATATGAAATTAAGTTGGCAACTATTGAATTATTTGACAATATTCTTGCTGATTTTATTGTGCCTGTGCTCATAAAAGACTAGAGGCTGGTTCTGGAGAAAAGGTATGCGATTCAAGTGGTCCAAATGTTCCACAAAGATGAATACAGTAAAAGTAACTGTTTGCATGCTATTTGACCTGCAGACTGGAAACAGAACAAGGCTACAAGCTTTCTTTTGTAAGTAAGTATGATTAGGAACATTTTCCTTCACCCAAGTGAAGTAAGCACTTCCTCACTACAGATTTTTCTACTGACACAACATATTTTTATACAGCTGAGTTTAGCAATGCATAATACCTCATTAACATTTAGTAGCGTGAAATATGTCTCTGTGAAGTTTTTTGGGCTGGGTTTTTTTTTAATGTTAAATAGGAAGGAAGGTTGTTAAACTTTATTTTTCTCTGGAAAAGCAAAACAGAAAATGTTTTCCCTTCACATGTTTCCATCTGATGTCAGGAGATTACATTAGAGTTTTCCTTATTTTCACTCATGACTGACATTTAAATAAGTTTTGGAGATGGTAAGGAATAATAATTCATTCATGGCTATAAATACCCAAGATATGTTTAGTTAGGAGGAAACAGATGACCTAACAGAAGATTAAATCTTGGCAAATTTACTTACATTAACCAAACCCTTCCAATTAAATTTCAGCCAGCTGGTCACTTCTAATCCTCTCTTGTTCAGTATATTTGAATGATTTTTAGTTATTGAGTTGGTTGGGGCTCTCTTTGTTTTGCTTTTTTTTTAATGCCACTTTCATCCATCACTCGCAACACCAAACAAAGCATTTTGTGTGAGAATGAATCAAAGATTAAATGTCAGGGGCCCTACTAAACTGGGGATGAAGCCAAAAGCACTTAGAAAAATATGAGACTTTATCACCCATCCATAACTTCAAGCTAGCAACGCGTAAGGAATGTAATTGAAGGTAGTCTTCAACTCTCTGCCCTAGTGTTAACTAGATTGCTGAATATTAGGCTAAGAATCCTTGTTTATTCCACATTAGGGCATTTGTTTTCTACTCATCATGTCAGAGAGGAGGGAGCACAAAGAAAAGGATGAAAAAAAGTTGGCACCGCTATTCCAGTGCACATCCTGCAGGTTATTTGTACTATCCTTCCTCTGCACCATGCAGCACTTTTTTCCCAAATTGTGTTCCTGGTTTTTCATACAGCCTGAAAGAGCAAATCTGTGTTACCCAAATAGGTAAGTAGTTTTACTTTGCCACAGGTTTTCTGCTTTGATTCTTCTGAGGGAAAAATCCTGGTTAATAACAGGAACAGTGGCTGAGTTCCAGATCCTTATGCACTTCAGGGCAGTCCAAGAACTGGACAGAATATATGACTGAAGATTTCCTGCTCCTTTCCATAGCTGGGGATGGTGGAAGAACAACAAAGAAACACAACACACACTGAAAAAAAATATATATATATATTTGCACTTTGAGTTTCTGTAACTACAGGGGAAGTTGATTTGTCACAGTCTGTTTCCATCAATAAGCCAACACAGGAAAGTTGCATGTGTGGTCTTGGAGAAGAAATCCACTTTTCCACACAATTCTGTGAAAGGCATAAGGCAGCAAGATTTTAGACTTATTGCTTCTGACAGTTTTGGCATTTTAAATGCATGTAATTACATATACAAAGAAAAGTTGGATGAGAAAGCCTAGCCAAATAAACAAAGCTCTGATATTTTACAGTCTAAAAATGGGACAATTTTGAAGGTGAATGGTTGCTTAAATTAGCCTCCCTGCACTATAATAAATTAATCTGATGCACTAAGCAGCAGCCATCATTGTTATTTCTAATTTTGGCAGAGCACAAGTCTCTAGTTTGCTATTGTCACAGTCACATTCCAGTGTGCTGGACAAAAAAGAATGAAATAGAAGGATTAATCCTTCCAAAACACCAAACATTTAAATGGCAAAACCCAACACATTACATTAAGAAGTCGACAGTAAACAGAAAGATCAGTGATCTTAATTTTATTAGTTGCAAAAAAAATGTTTTCCTCTTTCTTAAACTTTGAAAAATTAGAATTGAAAAGCACTCAACACAGCCAAACTATTAAGAATTTTTCCCAATTTCTTGTTTTAATTCCAATGGTGTATATCATCATGGCAATTATAGTCCAAAGATTAATAAATCCAATGCAGAACACACGTATAACCATATTCCTGCAAATCCTGTGTAATCTCTACATGAGGCACTAATATCCTCTGCACTGCAATGGCTATTAACCATTCACTAATGGCCAAGTGTTCTGGAGAAGGGTGTTAGGTAACACAGTGTTACTTTGTGCTTTGCAAGTGCTCAGTAGAAGAGGGAGGGGAATTGTGGCATAGGAGGGTTAGCAGATCCTTCTTAACTTACACAGAAACAAAAGGACTGGGATATAGTTAACCATGGAAATAACTGAATAACTTGATTTCTATGTTTCTTTAGAGAGCCTAAGAAAGTCAGGACAATATTTGAAGATTCTTTCCTTGAGACCAATATTATTGTTTAGTGCGCTGAACTTTACATAAGTGATGCAAAAATTGAGTTAAGCACAGCTTGAGTAATTTGCCTGAGGCCTGAGAAGAAGTTAATGAAAAAAACTAAAATTCAGATCTGTTGAGTCCTGGCCCTCTGTCATAAGATGTAAATTATCTTTCTTTGCAATACTGAAACTGTCAGCTCTCACATATTCAGAAACAAACACCAAATCATTCCTTAACCTTCTATTTGCCAAGCTAAATACACCCAATTCCTGTCTTCTACCATAAGGAAGATCATGATGTTTTAAGTATTTGTCTCTGGAACCTTCCCAAATATTCAGCATCTTTTTCCATAAGAAGGTACTTTCAATAGACACTGTATTTCACTACTGACATTCCAGCAGTTATTACAAGAACATATCCAGAATCAGTATAGGCTCTGTTTTACTTAATACATGCTGATTTAGACACCCCATACTTACATGAGCTACTTATGGCTACACTGTCAGACCAAAAAAACTCAGCCAAACATTTTTAAATAATCACAACTGCCTATTATAAAACCTCATATATTTGTGAATACCTGTTAAGGCTGAACTTTCCAGGCTGTGTGAATTTGCTCTTGAGTGGATTCATTCAAATAAAAAAAATATTTAAATTTAAAGAAAAAAAAAAAAGAAGCATCAACAATGCTGGGCAAGTAGTCACAGCAATGTTGGAAAACTAGATAAATAGGAGGAGATGAAAATAGTGCTTCCACTCAGAAAAAATCAAATGATGTAAGCTCAATGAAAAGAAGGAATCAACTGCCTCCCATGATCAAATATTCCACAGCTGTTAGAAAAAAAAGCCAAACCAACAAAACAAAATAGCAGCAACAAAACAAACCCCAATAAAACCACAGGCAAAACAATCAAACAAAAGAATTAACATGGGAAAAGCTACAGAATTCAAGAAATCAAAAGTTTTTTCTTTACAGATAGCTTTATCTTCGGGAAAAAGAAACAGAAGCAGTGTATTGTTTTTATTTCCTTGCATCTCTGTAGATGCAGTAATCATAGTGAATTTAGTTGTGACACA
>NW_027269264.1:22595743-22778243 GCF_023055355.1 Agelaius tricolor | reverse complement strand
ATTAATTCAGACCAGAAATAGTCTTTATTTTGCTGGGATGATGATGCAATGTACTTGTACTGACAGACATGGAAAGCGGGAGGAAACAATGGTGGATTAAACCAACTGCATGGGGGTAGGTAGGATCAAACCATTTAAAACATGTTGAATACAACACAGTAACAACTGAAAGAATATTAGAACAAAAATATACCACTACAGGATGACTTGAAAAAAATTCTAAATTTTAAAATTCAGCTTTTACTCAGGCTGTTTTCCTGACCTAGACAGCCAATCTTAAAGCCTTCAGACATACTACACCTCAGAAGGTAGGTGAAAAAGAAACACAATGGACAAATGAAATCAGGATTACCTCAGTTTCAAAGAGGTAGAGAGACAACCTCCCATTCTGTGGTTGGGAATTTCATATCAAAAGGGGCAGGGAAGGACTGTTTGTTTCACACTTCCAGAACAGAGAAGTGAGAGAGAAGAAGTCTAATAGATCTCGAGGTAAGACTCCCACTGGGAAGCCACTGGATTCATGCCCATTTTGAGGGATGTCAAGAACTGATGCAGCTTCTCACAGAGAGTTCCTCAATGGTTGCTCACTTTTCTCATCTTTCTCTTTTCTAATTTTTCTATTTGCACAAAGTCATGGATACCATGAAAACCCTTACTGCAATCAGAAGATCCCTTCTTTCAAGAAAGTGTGCATACTTCCATACAGCATTATGGAAGACTATCAGGTTGCTGCAAAATTATTTATTTTTTGATAAATCCATGCTGACTCTTACTCATGAACTTGTACAGAGACTTGACATAAAGAAAATATTACCCTTTATCATTACACAGTGACTGACTATACAATGATGCTATGAAAGTAATGAGATTGAGGACAACTGTTTGCTGAAGTTTCCATCTATTTGTATTTTGAACTCTCAATATAAAGGATCAAAACAACATAGAATTAAAAAAAAAATTTTCTTGTTTCTCAACATGTACTAAGAATTTTTAATGAAGACCATATAATATAATTTTTGATAAAATCTGTATTCGTAGCCTGCAAAAGGCAAAAAAAGACCTCATCCCTGGTAGACAACTAGTAAATGTTTTTAGTCACAGTTTATTGGTAATCCTTTGTCATGTACCTGGGAATTTTTTCAGTCTTCCCCTGAGAGTCATGAAAACTAGACAATTTCACTTAAATAGAGAAGAACAAAAAAACATGCTTTTTTTTTTCCTGCGCAGTTTGCTGCATTCAAGAACAAAACCTTTAAAAATACGTAAAATTTTGCAAGAAGCTTGATAACCTTATGAGTATTTGTAAAAACATAGGTACACATTTATGGTTCTTCCTGCTAAACAGAAGTCTGGAATAGAGATATGCATTACCAGCAGAGTTCAAACACCCAGCCATCTCATAAAAATAATTGTTATACATATTTACTATGTACCTGGTCACTACAAACTTGAAAGACTGTAAAATCACAGCACTGCTTCACTTATAAGAGAGAACATATGCTTTGCAATTTAAAGATCTGCCAATTGGTATCAAAAGGCAAGACCTCTACAAATTTGAGCACAGAGCTTGTATGTTTTTTCAAACAACATAGCAAAAATTGCCACTTCTCCATTACCACTTCTTTCCCTTTTTTCTTGTATGTTTTTTCAAACAACATAGCAAAAATTACGACTTCTCCATTACCACTTCTGTCCCTTTTTTCTGGTCACAAAAGTGCTCCTTAACAGCTCAGTTGTTGAGAAGCAGTTTTTCCTTGTGTGTTTACCTAGAATATCAGTGAAAGGCACAGTGACTTCTTACTAAAAATACTTAGCTGTATAGTGTTGCTGGGTCCTTACTATGTCAAACTAAGCACATATCTCTGAAATTATGCTATTCACTCATCTGGTCATCCCAGGCAGCCAGATAACTAACTATACAAAAGAACATAAATACCAAATGGCAGGAACAAGTTCAATGCAAAATAAGGATGTCACATCATCCTTAATAATATCAGGAAGAATTTTTAAGCAAAAAATTGCTATTAATAAAACATTGAATACTACTACATTAAAGATGGATAACTCATAATATGCTGGACCACTGGAGCTTCAAATCTTTCAGGTTTTTAATCCTGACCAAGAAAAAAAAGTAGTATTAGTGAGGATGAGGATTTTTCATGTATCATGTAACTTGTTATTTGACAAGTAGTTCACTTATGAGAAGCTTTAAACATACTGCTCCTCCAAGGCTTAAATACAAAATCTTTAAGTATATGGAAAATTGAGCCAATATAACTAAGTACTTGGGAACCCCCACTTACAATTTATTAATATTCCTGATTCTTGGAAAGCCTTTTAATTTTCAGAAGTCTGCACTTACAACATTCAACATTTAATATATTTGGTGAAAAAAAATTCAGTCCTGATATTTTGCTATTTTTATAGAGACATTTGAGGAGAACTAATTGATACCAATTTCCTTTAACTTATGTTTGGAACTGTGATATGAAGAAAAATTCTTTTAGCAAGAAAATACAATGGTCAAGCAATAAGTGTTCCATCTTAAGAAACAATACAAACTTAAGGAGCAAGTCACAAGAGAATATAGAAGAAACAGGTACAAGCGTCTTAGTTTGTGTCAGCAGTAAAGGACTTCTGTTTCCAGCATGACAGAGAAAGAAAGAGAAGTTTACATGACTGAAAAAAATAGAAAACCTGATTTAAAAGGATGGATGACCTCTAAAGAACACAGAAGTGTGTAAGAGAATATGTATATTTTTATACTTTGTCTGTAACATGCATTTTTATTGCCTAAATTTAAAATCAGAAGATTATAAGGTATATATCTCTGCTTTTATTATACATCAACAGGTGACTTGTAAAGCATGGCTTTCAAAATGAAATTGTAGACCTAGATTAGCAAAAGATATTGCAGAATACAGTATGCACAAGGAACTGGATATCTGTACCACTTTTACCACCTCACAGAATGATGCCAAGACAAGCAGGCTGATGTGGATGGAGGCAACAGCCACGTTCTGCATGACTGCAGAAGGATTACGAGGAAAGTAATCAAAAATTTAATACAAAAGAGCTAATCTTGCAATCTTACTTAAATAATTTTTATTTACTCTTTCAAAGCACAGTTACTGTAAATACTGAACTTTTAAACATGTTTACATCCTGACTAAAGTGAGTTAAAAGGTCATCTGTGTTTATGGAAGTATGGTTACATTCACAGGGGGTACTTGTGTTGCAAGACCTACCTACTTAGACACAGGACAAACTACGATTATGGTCATTTGCTGGAAACAGCAAAAAAATTAAAATTCTATGAATAAATATCTCTAATGTGTCCTGAAATAATTAGCAGGAGATTAGGATGTGGGGTTCTGAGTTTTTTCTTAGACAACCAGATCCTTTCTGAGATTGGGCCCTTTCATATTTCCTACCCTGTTTGTCAAAAAAGATCTTTCAACTTTCAAAATCTCAGATTGTTCTGATTTTGTAGTTGGTTGTGATTTGCCTATTTGCCTTTGGGTGGCTTTTTGGTTTGTTTGCTTTTGGTTTTGGGTTTGTTTTTGTTTTTTGTTTTTCCTTAGATGGAGAATTTATACACAGTTCTGTCCTGAACCAAAAAAGGAATGAAACCTTACATCACCTTTGTTTTAGTCTGGATAGTAATGACACTTTAAAGGATAATAGAAAATTTCTTGTAGTTATTTTCTTAGAAAGACTATATCAAATAGTAATTTGTCTCCCATATTGTAGAAATGAATTTTTTCTAAGATGAAACAATACACATGTCCCAAGTCTTCATATGCTATATCAACTTAATGGCAAAACAAAAAAATGTGTCTAGCTCTTCATTTCAAAACACAGGTGCATTAGGCATCTTTTCTTGTACTATTTTCTACACACACAAAAAAAAAAAAATCTAGGAACTACTTTAGAGTTTGATCTATGCTCTCCTTTATTCTTCTTTCTCAGTTTCTTTTTCGTTTTAGCAGGAAAAGTGCTCAAAATTGCTTTTGGAAAGATTTTCTCAATTATACTTTCCCTTCACTTCCACAGGCATTTTACCAAAGCCTAGGGACCTGGTGAAATTCTCATTAGAGCCAGATGGAAGATTTCAACTGACTTCACTAAGCACTAGAAGGAGCTTTCTGTTTTCCAGATGAAAGTAAGCACCCTTTGCCAAGATGTGCAACAGTTATTGCTTTTGGCCACAATACATACTGCCTCAACCCCACTAGATTCTCCAAACCTGTAGAGTTCCTACCAGTATGCCTTGATGGCCAAAGTATGTAACTAATTCAAAACTTCAAATAGCTGTTTTCACATTGGCTTTGAAAGAAACATATTTCCCGGTGAAAATAATCTGTTTCCTTCCTTCCTTGCTTCCCCCTACCTCACCTTTCTCTAAGAAAAAAAACTACTGGTTTCCTAAATATACTCATTAGAGGGACAGGCACTACAAGGTCTTTCTTTTTATAAAAAATGAAATGAAAAAGAAAATACTGAAGGACAAAAGAGCCCAAATGTTTTCAGAGCTCATTAAGCACTAAAAAATGTTTTCACTCTTTTTAGATGGTAGGCCTATTGCTGCAGGAGTCCACTCATTAAAACTGTTTTACTCCTGCTATTTTTACACTTCCAGATCAGAAAGTCTGGTATTGTACACTATGTGCTTGAGAGGTATTCCATATGAAAGTAACCATCGCAGCAAGACCCTGGCGAATAGAATCGAATTGCTCGCAAATCAGGCTGTATTCTGTCGTTTCTTGAATGGTAAGATATGGGGCATACTGCTGAATAGTGCATTCAATTGTTGGTTTCTGTATTCTTCTCCAAAAATAAGATAAATATTACACACTTTCCAAGATTTTGCAGCTTTGAAGGTCATCTCCTATTTGAAAATGTGAGGATTGCAGCTGTAGTTGTAACCAGTGAAATATTATGATGGCTGTAAAGCAAAAATAATTTTATATATACAAAAGAAATTACCAAAGTGTTTAAAAAACACCTGGCCTTTAGAAAAGACTAGGATTTTGTATGACAAATCAACTCTTGTAAGACATGGACAAAATAATGTCATATTAGTTAATAATGCCCTAACTTTTTTCCTAAATTCTGATGCTGTCTGGTATTGTATCCCACATTGTCCACTGGATTATAATACATCCTTAAGTTACACTTGCAAGGCTGAGGGATTTAATCATACTAAAATCTCATTATTTTTCCTTTAAATAGCTGTGAGTCAAGTAATTTGCTGGAATAACTCCAGTGAGCTAGCAGACTTATGCCACCAAAGTATTTGGCCTAATTACTCTGTTACTCCTGCCATAGCTGGTAGAAAAATGTAATCTGAGGTTTGACTACATCTGGAAGTAGACATGGGAATACTTTTGGATTAAGATTTGTAAATATTCTGAAGACAAAAGTTATGGAATGGTGTCATAGCTGAAGTAAAAGAAGCTGTTTAAATAATAAGATGAATCTCCATTACTTTCTGACTCCTACAATCAGAAAAAGTTTCAATTTCAAATGACACTGCTATTCAGTAGATGGGAACACTGTGGAAAATATAAATATATTCTAGAGACCATGACTGGTCTCTTGGTGGTGCAGAATCCAAACAACTGAAAACAAAGTTTTCAGCTAAACAACTTGATGCATTAGGGTAATATGAACAGCAAAAATGTGAATGGAAATTTTCTGTAAAAAAAAAAACCAAAAACCACCACAAAAAAACCCCAAAAACAGTGGGAAAAAAGAGTTTAACTTCACTATTTTTTCCCAAAACTTTTGTTAATAGTTTTTTCTAGAACTCCAATTGGCTTCAGGTTCTCTTCTGGATGTTTTAGAAAGTAAAACAACACAGGCATATAGATCGGAAGATTAACAAACAGTCCTGTCTCAAGAAGGTCAAGGATTGTTTTCCACTTAGAAAATATTTATAGAAAGAATGCAGTCAGAAAACAAAGCATTATTCCCATACCAAACCTCATTATACTAGCTACCAGGAAGAAGCTTAACCAGAGCAAAGTATATGTGTACGGGATGGAAATTTAGAGATTAAGAAGGAAATTTAGTGTATTAAACAACAACAACAACAAAAAAACCCATTTTATACTTTTTCTGACATTTCTCACAAAATAGCAAAATAGCTGTATGATGTCATCTCATTGTCAATTCATGAATTACCCTTTCCAGAGAGACTCTGGCAAAGATGAAACCATGAAAAATTTCAAATCCCTTTTTAAAAATACTCTTGTGCCTCTGAGAAACTGCCATATTGTGCTACTGTTTCTTTTGATTACTGGGAGGAAAAGGAAGATGACTCAAATAGTACAGATGGTCCAGTTTTGTGTGTTTCTGGCTGTCAAAAATTTCCTTGGTCAGAGTCTGGGTTTTACAAATGGCTGGAAAATAACACTTATTTTACTTTTTTTCTTAGATAAATTTGCTATATTCTGCACAGCCACATTCATATTGGTAACTGCCTTAGTAAGGTAAAATTTTTATTCCACTGTATATATGAGCAAGTAAAAATTATTAAATTAATTTTTGTAAAAGAATTATTTTTTGTGAGTTTAATAAGCTGAAGAGGCTCACAAATATGTCAAGCAAGCCAGAGCTGTTGATGTCCAAGGTATCAATGGTGATTTGCATGAGATGAGTAACCCATCTTGTAGGAATCAGAAATCTGCCAGTAGTCATTATCCCTAACAGAAACAGTTTTTGTAAAGGAATATGGAACAAACCCATTTATGCTTCTCTTATAAAGCACCTCTTCAGATATCCTAGCCATTTAAAAAAATACTTTTATTTCAAGATGAGGAAAATTAATTCTGATTATGAATTTACAGGTTTAGATCAGTTGATTTTTCTTCCCCTAGGCATGGTAAATAACAAGAACAACCTGTTACCTCTCTTAATTGTCTTGTGGATTAATTGAGAGTGAACACTGGACAAAATCTGATACTTGGACTGCTTTTGAATCAGAAACTCCCAACTTTCAAATACTGGGGATTTTAAATTTGGGTCTCAAAAATTACTGAAAGAGAAATCTGCTCTGATTAGATCAAGAAAATGATTATTGATTATTGAATAATGATTATTATTAATGATTATTTTATTAAAATTATATTTTTCTTTAATGGTACATTCCCAATGAAATATCTCTTATTACCAAAACCCAAATACAGTCTGTAAAATGGCTGATAGTGTTTTCTGTATTGTAGTACAGTAAAGTATAGTGGAGGTATAATTCTGTCATGTGTCTGTCTCTGTCTTATGATAACCAGGGAAGATATTAATACTTAAACTTCTTTCCTACATGAACGTTCTTCATTCATTTATTCATTTAGCAGCTCAGACAGTGTATAAAGAGTAGGATGAGAAGGAAAAAAATCAAGAGAGAATCAAGGCACTTAGGATATCTTTTTTAAAACATAACAATAAATACACATCACATTTTGCACTGAAGATTTTTATGTGAATAAGCTGGTATTTCTACAGCACTGGAATGAACCTCAGATCTGCATTTTCCCTTAGTCCACTAAGAAATTGAAGACTGCTTTTACACTAAGAGACAATACTAAAAAGGAGAAACTGCAGTCTAAAACATCAAGGGCCTGCCTCAGGAAAGATCTCTACATTGGCAAGATTAATCCTTTCTGCAGAAAAAGATCATGGCTGTTCTGAGACAAGTGACAGCTAAGTAGATCCCAATGTGAAAAAATAAAAGAGATTAAAAAAGAAAAGAACTATGTCGATAAACAAGTCTGACAGAGTTTAAAGGAGGGAAGGAACTATTTGACAGGCTACTGAGATCCATACCTTGGAATATCTAAGAAAATTTTTCCTTGTTGAGAATGAATGAGATTTGTTCATCATTTCTTTGTATTTCCTTCTGTAATTTCCTTTCCAAGTTTGCAATCAAGTTTTTAACACTTTCCTTCATTAGAATAAAACTTTCTTTCACTTTGGTCAACTCTGGTCATGAAGGTGACTGGAAACAAAAACCTCTTATTAGGCCTGCAATCCAACAGAATTTTGGGAGCTTTAGTGATTGTAGTAAGTTTTCCACCAAACTGCAAGAGTAAATTTGGCTGATAGTAGTGTCTGTGTGAGGGCAATGAGGTCTTGCCTAAGGCAACCAATGTGGTATCACCAACAAACCAGGATGCAGTTGCAGACCTCATCTCAACAGAGACTCGTATTTCTTTATATTTCTTCCAAAAAGTAATATCCAGAGAGAGTTTAACTTAATATTTCAGCTCTAGAAACATGTGGCATCTGAAATAAATATGTAGCACGCATATTTGGTAAACATGAATTCTGAAAGAGTGAGGACTATATTTTCATCACTTAAATGCAAGTATGTACCAGAGATGACTAAATTCTGAGAATATGTCCCTAGACAAATTATCTACTAAGAAGGTGATTATGAAACTGACAATTCACTTTATAAAAGACCAGACAGATGGCATAATCAGTATTCTTTTATACAATTATTCTTTTATACAATTTCTCAAGGGTAGTTTCCAGTAGAAAGAAAGATACTCAAAGACCAATTAATTGCACACCAGTGATCTTGGGGTTCACAGTTATTAGAGTTATGTTCCAAGATAAAGGATAATAGAGGAAGCAGACACACTTCATAAGTAACACAGACTGCTGAACTAAACATTCATAAACTTCAGCTGGAATTACGTATAGTGCAGATATCATCCTAACTCACAAAGACTTGTTGCCATGAAAATTTTAAGATTAATTCTGAAGTGTGAAGAAGCTGTGAGATAAAATCATTAATGTCTGATATTCATGTGCCAATGAAAATTAGGCTCATTTATCTAAATGGTCGTCCAAACTCAAAATGAGCTAATGCTAAACATGTATGATCTTTTTTCTGGCAGCTTGAATTACCACTTCCTCAAAATTAATATATTCTGCCCAATTGAGTATTTATTTTGTACTTTGAAACATGGAACATCTGTATTTAGTCTGCATGCACTGCAGTTGTTTGAAAAGTAGGGGGTTGCTTTTCAACTGAAGCCTGAGATTTTGATAAATAATGAAGTATTTGAATTATTCAATAAAAATAATAACTTTTTTCAGATGGCTGATTTACTTTTTAAATATCATAAGGCGCTTATGTTTTCATGGGTGGATACAAAATTCCTCTACAACAAAAGTTGAACATTTTCATTGTTTCAAACTTGGAAACTGTTACACAACAAAATGTAATGATTTTTTTCTTAACAGCAGTTTTCTGTTACAGACTGAAACTGAATTATTCCACTGACTTCACTGAGGAGAACAGTCCATTTGTAGGACCCTGTTCTACTAGAAAAAGTAGATTCCAGTAGAAATTTCTTGCAATGTCAAACTGTTTACAGTTGAAGAGTTATATTTCCTGGGGTTTGTTTTCACTGCAATGTAAAGAGTAGATATCAATTATATCAAAATTATCAATAATATTTCTCTTAAGATATAGCTGGAAAATAGTGTGAATGGAGTCCATTACTCAGTTTTTGTGTAATGGTTCTCAGCTTTGGAGCTAATTAGGAGGAATAGATACCACATAAAAGCTCACTAGTATAATACAGTTTTCACTCATTGTCATGGGACATAGTTAACTATGACATACACAAAATTTTAATGTGAATTAAATTAAAGCACCATAATAAATCAAGGAAAATATGTATACAACAAATTTGCCAGAAAAATCTCTTGGTTATTAAATTCTCTCTGTTGGTCCTGGAAGCTACTGAAAAATCCTTTATTCATAAGATGATATCACACATTACTGCTGTAGTGGAGGAAATATTTCTTTTATCCTTTCCCAAAGGCTTCAAGTTGCTTGTTTTTCTTACAGATTTGTGTAATCTGCTTCTTTACAAGTATGCACTCCGTCTGTTTTAGCCACTAAGAACTTGAATTTACTATAAGAGCTAACTGGATATACGTCTACAGTGTGAGTAGTGTACATTATTTTATCCCTATGTCATGCAGGTGTGCAATACCAGTCTGAGTATGACTGACTCATGTCATATGTGTCTATGATATCTGGAGTTAATATTCTCCTAGGAAATGCACCACTGTGCCTGTATAGAGTAAAACTTAATTGTTATAAGTTGCGTAAAATTTATGTTGCCTGTGTCACTGTGACATTGGAAATCAGAAAAAAAAGCCCCTTCATATATTAAAGATCACCTTCAGCCATGTAAGTAAGCAGAGTAAAGGGACCTAAATCATCTGGAAAATTCTGGTATAGAAGTATTTTGTTAGTAATGAATTAACAACATGGGCTGTGAGTTACCTAATAGGAAAGAGCTCAGTTACCAAAATTCAGAGAATTTATATTAATTTTTGTTTCACATAGAGTGGAACCAAAACTTGTTCATTCTTTAAGGAGTTTATGGATAATTTTTGCTTTTAACAATTATTATGGATCACCATGCAGTGCAAATGTGATCCACAAAATTATAGATTTACAGATTCAGAGAATATTTTGTTGGAAGGGATTAGTCAGTTTTGACCAAAGAAAGGAAAACAGAATACTAGAAGTCATATAACTGGTTTGTCTTTACTGTATTGCTAGACTACCAGCTCAGGATCAAGACAAAATGCAAGGTAATATGCTCTAGAGAATAACTATTCAGAACAGAGGTTTTCTACCTATACATCTGCAAAAGGAATGTAGAGAGCATTCCAGTTGTGTAGAATTTTATTAGATGCTTATAAAGAATGGTTGATAATATAGAAAATTTGTACATGGATGCTTGGATAGCATAGAAAATTGATAAGGAAGGTATGGAGAAGAAGTCTGAAGAACATGGGTTGTTATCTTTCATTCTCTTGCTCCACCCAAATGTACTGTTCCATCTTGATGAGGGCACATGAACAAACCAGGCTTCCCTTCCTAAAAAGGTCACACATAGTTTTAAGACGTAAGTGTGATGATCAGGGAAAAAAAGGTGTTACTAATAACGGTATATTAGTAAGCCACTCTTAAGGCTCAACACAACCTGTACCAATCAGACAGTGAGATCTCCCAGGGGAGACTCCCCTGCAGTGCTTCCTCAGTTCCAGAAACACACATTAGCTCTGAATTAGGTTAACTGAGTTAGTCATTGTTGACAGATGTGTTCCAACCAGGTAGTCAGCTAAAACACAGTAGTTTGTGAAAAATGTGGATCAAATAAACTGCCAACTAATTGATTGAAATATTCATCAAGGAATATGATTTAGAGAATTTGTTTTGGTCTTTCCATTCATTGGGAACTCCCTGGAGCTGGCATTTCTGCTGATGTATACATCTATGTTAGGAGCAAGACAAGAAGGCTGTATTATTGGCTAGTTGCTCTCAGTTCGTCTCCATAGGACTTAGGAGACTAAGACTCCTAACTGGCATGAAGGAAATCTGTGCAGGAAGGAAATCTGATTACAAATCTGCAGTCAAATTTATGTATACTGTGGATGGTTTTTTTTCTTTTACTTGTCCAATACATTATTTTTTCCCAAAATGGACTTCTGTAATTATAACAGTGGATAAAAGAGAGGCATAAGGAGTGGCTGATTGCATTGCCATTAAATTGGTTATAAAAGCTGAATGTATTTACTGTATTAGCAGTGAGATGGGGGATTAATGACAGGGACAGGAAAAGATTTAGAAGTTAGTATTTAAATTTAACTAAACTAATTAAAATAGAAATCAGTAAGAAGGATCTAGCAGATTCTGCTTTTCCTGCTTCTTTGGGTAGTTGACTAAACTGAGAGGTGACATGGGAAGACCTTTAGAATATTTAAATGAGGAGAGTGGATCCCTGTCTCTCTGCAGGGTTCACCTACTCAGAACTAGCTGTACTATCACAGCTTGATTCCTATGTTCAACACATTACCTTTTGATAAAAAATAAACTAATTAAGGGAAGAATTTCTTGAAACTTTCTGCCAAGTTTCCCCCTGCAAATTGCTTCCCTTCTCACTTTCTGTTCTTCAACTGTGAGACTTTACATAGTCTCAGGAATATTGCTTTAAAGAAAGATACCCAGTGCTGACTCCTGCTGAGCAACCGCTCTCTCTAGTTCAGTTTTGAAAACACATTGAAGGATGGAGATTCCCAACTTTTGAATTGGTTGTAGAATTTTTTTAACCAACCAATAACTTGGTTACCCAGTTTTTCTGAGTAAAACAGTTCCAGACCTCCTTATGAAAAAGCCTGTCTAAACACTGTGTTTCAGCAGTACCATCTTCCTGGAAAATGTAATAATGACACATGAATAATTTCTGGTAAACACAAAAAGTCCTCCAGGAGAACTTATGAGAGATATATGACTTATAGAGAACTTATAGAGAACTTATAAGAGATATATGACTTTTTCCCACACACCAGCCTTACATGACACTTCATAATTATAATTTTGGAGCAAATACTGATTGTTTTATTCAACAAGGTGCTTTTTCTCCAGTGATGTGTGCCATAAGCTCAGGCTTGGTGAAAGAAAATTCAGATTTAACAGAAAACAAATTACTTGGCCATGTGAGTAAGAGCCAGTTCTATGTGTAACATAAATAGAATCAGCTTTCTTTCTAAGTGCTCTTTGATGATAGCTTATAATAAGGACCAGCCTCTTCTTCAAAATTTGCTTTGTCCCATCTATGACGAATTTCACATATGAAGAACTAGGGACAGCCAAGTTAAGACATGCAGCATCTCTGTAACACTGAAGAAAGTGTTGAAAACTGAAGCTCAAAAAAATTCAACAAGGAAAGTTTTTGCAACATATATTTTGACAAGTTCTTTTCATTAAACTCCTCTTAGAGGCATTGAAGCAATTTTTTTTTTTCATGTGAAACATTTTTATTTTTAGATTTTTTTAAAATAACAAAAGGAAAAGCTGCTTTTGGGCTCAACTCCTATGTCAACTAAAACAAATGATTACTACTATTGGACTTGAATGAAATTGATGTGCCTTTTAACTTGCTCCAAACAAATGTATCTAGAGCCACCAACACTTGAGCTTTTAGTGTTGTTAGCCATGCACAAACATAGGGTATCTCTCTCTTACTCATTGTGAGCTATAGCAAGGTTTCTTCATGGAGATATTTATGCATGAATCATATGTACTTTCACCTCAGAAGCACTATGGCTTTACATGTTTCTCTTTGATTTGTGCACAGCAGGAGTCATAAAAGAAAGCTTCTGGGATGACACCTTGACACTGAAAATTTACTGGAGTTCTGCTCTTGACCTTAATTTGTGTGCAATCAAGGGAAATTCTAAAATCATAGATGTGTTCTCTTCTAGCTCTATTTGTGTCAGTAAAGATGCTCTACTTCTGGTTGCTCATTACTTTTCTGTAACTTCCAATTGAAAAATATATTGTGAGTCCTAATCTGCTTTAGAAAATTGATTATCTCAAACCTCTTTCATAGGTGGGTTTATTTTTTAAATCTAATTTTACCTTTGAAAGGATTCAAATGAGCTCACATCAGTGTTTCCATTGATGAAGGGAGCAGAAACTGCAAGCACAAAGGATGGAATAAAACAGAATAATTATTTAAAAGGTGAATTATTGGCTTTGTCTGAAGAACATAAAGATTTGAGACGGAAGTCGCTGAGTGAACAGGGATAAGTTCTTACCTGGAATAAAACTGGATCAATCCATTATTTATCTTCACCTCCAAGAATGACAAGACTGCCTCCCCAACATCTTCCCCAGAGGTATTCCAAGCTAAACTTTTACAGTTCCATCCAACATAACACTCTATCTGTGCCCACAAAGGTATTGTGAATTCCAAAAGAACAGGTAAAAGATACAGCTGAAATGACCACTTGTATATCTAAAAATAAAGAAAAAACCATAACATGCAAGATCAGCCTCACACTGGCAACTTATACTGTGGAAGTCTGGAAATCTCAAAATCCAGGTCACGAAATGAATACTTATAATACCAGAATAGACCAGATATTAGTTAAAGGTATTTAAGTACCTAACATCTATTAAGTCTATGCCTAATATACATTTATTGATCTCCCCAAATACAGCTAAAGACTATCTTCTGCACTTCTAGAGGATATATTATTTTCAAGTGTGTATAGATGCACACACATGCATGAGAGAGAGAAATAAGGAGGCATACACATATCTATCCAGCACAGCAAAACAATCGTAACACCATGTTAAATTTTTTAACAATATACATGGGAGTATGAACAGGCATAGAATTAGTTTCTTGCATTACAACTTAATACTTGAAATTTTAAGGATTATACTACAGTCAAAAGTAGTTTGAGAGTTCAAGGGTCGCCAGTGAGACTGCCATACTGTTAAATTCAAATACTTCTTCAGTTTCCTCTGAAATGTCATTTTATAACCTTATGCCTTTTTTTCCCCTATCACATAAGCCCATGGGATCTAGATTGGCTTCAAATTAATGTCTCATTACCCATGAGCTATGCTATCAAGCAGATTGGGTGATACAGTTAATGGTTCTTTAGCAGATAGTTCTGTAATCCTAGCTGCTCTTAAGTTTCATTGTTACATTTATTTTTTCCAGAATCAGACAAGCCTTAAAGAAACAGAATAAAGGACACACATGCTTGCACATACACATATCCCTTATACTCTGGTTTGTCAAAAGTGGATTGGCCCAAGTTCAAGAGCCATCCTTGAAGCAGAACCTCTTTCAATCACATTCCATACAGCTGAAGAGCCAATCCAACCATGTAAGTGAATGCTACCAGATAACACTTCTTCAGGAAAAAAAAAAAAAAAAAAGAAAGAAAAAAAGAAAAACTTGCTGAAATAAAGGGAAAAGTGTACCTCTGAAGTACAAGCTACTCTCATCAGAAGTCACATTTTCTTTTATTCAGCTCCATATCCACTACTAAAAATAGTCCCTTACTTTTGACATTGTCAAGGAGGCTTTGAGATGTAAGAATCAGTACTACTGCAGACTAAGTACCTACAACTGTCTGATTTGGTAAAAAATCCTTAACTACTTCATTGATATGTCTGGAGTTTGAGACCACTGAAATGAGAACCACGAGATAAAATTGGGAGTTTCAGGTTTCCCTCGTTATCCCAGAGAAATCAAAGTTTTATAAATTATGGTTTCTTGTCCCTTTTAATTTCAATAGCTAGTAACTAGATATTAAAACACATGGAGAGCTAGGTGTCTTGTCAGTGTAGAAACAGAGACAATAAATTGTTTGTCACATTACAACACAGTTCTTTTTTATTCACACGGATACACACACATAATCCATCATAAGAAGCAGGCATGAATGCATCTATTAGATATGTTGTCCCGCCCTCCTTTGCTCCCTCCCTCCCAAAGAGATTTCAGACTAGTATCACAGCTTCCCTAAAGTGATGCTTGGACATGTTGACCTGATTTTAAAAGCATAGCCTAAAAATACTGTTCTTGCTAAAAAAGATGCTAGTTGTTACTTTCTGAACAAAGATTTCTGTAAATTTTGCAGGTAAACCACAAGAAGGTTCAAGAAGAATTGGGAATATTATCAAGGACTTCAAAAAGTTTTAGGAAGTACGTATTTTTTGATAGAAATGCACAGATTATTCCCAGAAGCCTCTGAAGCAGTCTCTCTTTGTACTCTGAAACCAAAATATATCTTGAAGCTAGGATTAATCTTATACTTTCATCATTTTTGTCCATAATATAGTTCTATCTTCAGACATAAAGTCAGCAAGAATAATTTTTCTATACTATGGGTCAACTATACCCAGAGAAAAAGGGCTATATTGGTATATTCACAAGATTACAAGAGTGACCATGAAGTGATTTTCAAACTAGATGGAGATTGCATTTACACTGATGAAAGAAGTGTGATAGCAAGAAGAAAAACAGTGATGTTCAGATCATGACTTGCTTATGGAAATGGAAATACAGAATAATAGTACCTTAGGAAAATTGATATAAAGGTGAAATTTTAGCATCTAAAGATAAAGGACAGCACATATATTTATATTTATAGAGAAAGTTAGTAAAGTTTCGCAGAAAAAGAGTGAAAGAAAGAACAGAGATAGCGCAAGTAGATCAGGTAAAGATTTTTATGGGCAACAGAGGAAACACTAGAATATTACCATAAGTAATATGTGAAAAGAGGATATGAGTGAGAAAATAATTTAGGGTAGGAAGTAAAGAAAAAAATAAACAGCAAGAAATAGTTGAATGTATATACTACACAGACAGCTAATTAGCAGAAGTCTGAAAGACATGGGGATGTCCTTATTCACTGCATTAGTAAAAATTTGAGTTGTGAAGTAAAGAGGAACAACTGTTTTCCCTGACTTGTTCACTTCTAAAGGTCACCACACAGTTTTCAACTGTCTCTTAAAGCCCCACTAGTGATTATACTAGTGATTATACTTTCTAGTCTCTCACACTTTCTCTGTATTTGCTCCTTCAAAATTTTTCTCCATTGCCTGCATAAGTTTCCTCTCTGTGCCATGCTGCAGAGGCCATAGGACAACCATAAATCAGAAAGCAGGAGTTTAATTAGATGCAGAAGGTGAAGGGAAGCCAATATAGAGATTTGAAGTGGAGCCATCATATAAATGTGTGGTAACACTTGTCTGTTTTAAAAGTCAGCCTCCTGCTGTTCACATTTGTATTTAATTTGCAAACAGTAGGCGGAAATTTGGAACTTGTAGAGTTTCAGTTCTTCCTGATGTGCTACATGTTTTAGCTGAGGAAACACTTATTCAGACTGACAGTCTTCCTTAGCTGAAGGTCAAAGGAAGAGTGCTGAAGGAGATGCCAATGAAAAACACAGATACCTTAGCCTATAGACAGATTCCAAGTGTTCATCTCCAGCTAGTGTTTCAGCAGCTATTTTAAATATGGCTAGACCAACTGTAGCACTTAGAAATCTCAAAAGCATGACATTTAGCATGTACTCAAATACCATTTTGTACATTTCTAAAAATGTTAATAAAAGTTATTTCATTATACAAAAGTCATTTTATTATATAAAAGTTATTATATTGTGGATAATATTTTCATATGAATTTTATTTGAACTGCTTTTCTCTTTTTTCAACTTATATTTTTCAGCATAGTCAAAAAATAAAGCTTCCATCTTCAGTTTTTCCTTGCAGTTATGTAAGCTCTCCTCCCCCACTAAACACAGTTGAGTATTTTGAAACCATGACTCTGTTGTTCTCCTGCACAGTAATTTACTCTCAGCAAACTTCTAGTGCTGGGGAAAGGATAAACATCACCTGCATGAAGGTGTCTCTCCTCCTAGTTTTCTATCCCAAGACAGTTCCAAAGTTTTCTTTCTCAAATCTTTGCATACCATTAATCACTCGGTCTAAGAACAGAATTGAACTCAGGAAGTCTGTACACCTTGATTGCTGGAGCTGGGAGGGCAGAGTAGGGGAAGTGTAGTGCCTGTGCCCAGTTCCTCTGTTACTCTCTTATGACATACTAGTATGCTCTACAGATAAGAAATCATAGGCTAGTGGAGGTTATGGTCTGTCCTGCTATAAGTTCCAG
This sequence comes from Agelaius tricolor, assembly GCF_023055355.1. Lineage (NCBI taxonomy): Eukaryota > Metazoa > Chordata > Aves > Passeriformes > Icteridae > Agelaius > Agelaius tricolor. The sequence goes on along the minus strand of NW_027269264.1, from coordinate 22,760,722 downwards.
AGCATACCACATGTTGTAACCTTATTAACCTCCACTCCTCTGAGTCTAAGAAGTCTAGAAAGGATCTACTTTTCTAATAAACAAGAAAGGAAAAATTCTTACAGATGGAAATGGAAATACAGAAAGGAAGGAAAGTCTTCTAGACTTTCTAGATCTTTTTTGCAATTATTAAAACCAAACCAACCAAACAAAATCTCCCACAAAACCTCAGTTATGACTTTGCTTTCATGTTAGACAACATTTAACAAGAAGTATACATCTAGCCAAGCAGAGTGACTTCTAAACAGAGACATAACTGAGTTCTAGCTACTTATGTGTTGGACTCACAGCCATACAAGAATCCCAACACAATGGAAATTTGGAATATATTTAATAACTCTCAAAAAAATGTTTTTCTTCTGGACTGAGATTAAGCATTATAAAATTAGCCCAAACGTAATTGCTTCACATTGTCTTAAATGGCAGGGGGGAGTGGATGGGGAAGAAGTTGGAGGAAAGGCAGGGAGGACAAGAACAGCTCTGGCCATTTTATTTGTAGGGTGGCAGTAACTTGGCTGCTCTGTCCCATTCTTCACTATGGAAGTGGTTGAAAAGTTTAAATGGCTAAAATACAAAATAGATTTGTTCTTAACAATACTTTTGAGTTCTTAACAATACTTTTGAGTACCCTGTAATCAGTTGCTGCTATGAGACATACGTACAATATCATCCAAATACATCCAAAATCTTTTTAGTAGGAAGTTGCAGAGAGCTGGAAGTTATGGTCAGTGGTATCAAGTCATTATGAAGGCAATACCAGGATTTCCCAGATCATCAGGAACTCAGACTCAAGCAACTCTGAGTACTGCGATGTCACCTAAACTCTTTAGAATACCAATCAAATCATTCTCATCAGATTACTGTATCTGCACTGAAGAGCAGACCCAGGAAGCACAGAAGACATGCGGCTTTGCTTATATAGAACTGTATGCCCATAGGATTTGGCAATGTTAGGTGCAAGGGAGAACTAACCTACGTATTTTCACTCTTCATTGGCTAAGTGAACATCTTTGTCATCTTGCTTTCCTGGCCCCAAAATGCAGCCTCACCTGAACACACGATCCTTCCTGGATATCTCTTCCAGCTTCCACAACATGAAGATGCTTACTCTCTTCAGCATCTCCCTTTCTTCTCTTCTTCTTCTCTTCTATCTGGCAATAATATATATGAGCCTGGTCCAAACCTTTGAAGAGTTTCTTCTAGATATATATTTGGACTAAGTAACTGTCATCAAGTTCTATATTTTCAGCATAATTATAAGCTGAATATGAACTTCAATGAAAAACTTTCTCTGAAGAGAAAGAAAGAAAGGACTGTGAAGCAAGTTCTCTTTCCACTTGAGGGTTTTTTTTTTTTGTCACTAATAAGAGATTAAGCAGAACTGAAATCTTGAATAAATAAGGAATTTATACATACATATATCTGGAACTGACATTTGAAAAAAGCAGGAATATATTATTTCAGCATGAAGTTTATTTTTAAGATATTTCTAAAGGAAAATATGGGGTTGTAAGTTGTAATTAGGCAGTAAGGTTACAGAAGAGCAGCCAAATGTCTTTTTGATATCTTTTCTTTGTCTTCTTGAGAGAGGTTTTGCATAAGATGATGATTTTTTTAAAATAAAAGTTACCTCTAAACCACATTGAAGTTCAGTAAGTCCAAGTGCCAAGTCCTGCACTTTGGCCACAATAACCCCCTGCAGTATTATGGGCTGGGGACAGAGTGGCTGGACAGTGCTCAGGAGGAAAGGGACCTGGGTGTGCTGGTTGACAGTCAGCTGAACATGAGCCAGCAGTGCCCAGGTGGCCAAGAAGGCCAATGGCATCCTGGCTAGTATCAGGAATAGTGTGGCCAGCAGGAGCAGGGAGGTCATTCTTCCCCTGTACTCGGCACTGGTGAGGCCACACCTTGAGTGCTGTGTCCAGTTCTGGGCCCCTCAGTTTAGGAGGGACGTTGAGATGCTTGAGCGTGTCCAAAGGAAAGCAACGAGGCTGGTCAGGGGCTTGGAACACAAGCCGTATGAAGAACGACTGAGGGAGCTGGGGTTGTTCAGCCTGGAGAAAAGGAGACTCAGAGGTGACCTTATCACGCTCTTCAACTTCCTGAAGGGTGACTGTGGTGAGCTGGGGGTCAGTCTCTTTCTCCGGGCAACAACAGACAGAACAAGAGGACACAGTCTCAAGCTGTGCCAAGGGAGATACAGGCTAGAATTAAGGAGGAAGTTTTTCACAGAAAGAGTGATCAAATACTGGAATCATCTACCCAGGGAGGTGGTGGAGTCACCATCCCTTGATATGTTTAAAAAAAGACTGGATGTGGCACTTGGTGACATGATCTAGTTGAGGTGTTAGAATATGGGTTGGACTCGATGATCTTGAAGGTCTCTTCCAACCTAGAAATTCTGTGATTCTGTGAACTATTAGGTAGTGTCCTGTATAGCACATATTCCATTTGATTTGAAATTACTGTAGTATGAATGCCTTATCCTATATTGCTCCTTATATTCATAGATATCAAAGTAAGTTACATAGGAAATATATTCAAATTTCATGGTTGAGAAGCGCTGATGGTTCAGTAACTTGCTCAAAGTTTGTAAATTGGTGCCAAAATAAAGAGGAGTATTCTTATTCTTAACTCCAAACCAGTTTCCTACATACCACAGTTTCTACTCATCCTTGGATTTTGAACCCAAAAGAACTCCTTAGATGTCTGCATCTTTCTCTCACTGTAATGATTGCATTCTCAGCATCGTAGTACCTGAGCAGATTGACATTATTTAGAAATACAGCAATCCTCCAGAAGATAGGTGTGAGACAATAATCCCATTTGTAGCCTGGGACACAGATTATTTACTTATCAAAGCATCCAATGTGGAAAATCAATGACAAAACTGGAACAAACTTTTTTTTCCTGCAGTTCTTTGAAGTTATTTGTCTAACAGCAAACAGCTGCTTTCTGAGATATGCCTGTTTGTTTCTCAGGTTCTTATTTTCTCAGTACTGAACAACTAGGTAAAACCATGCACAGGATGGCATCAAAATTAGCAGCATATTGGAAATTACAGCATTTTCATAGCTGTGTATAGATTAAACAAAAGCATGATCATCACAGTTTATCCTAGATAAATTCATCTTAAGCATTTTAGAGCTTTTAACCTTAAACTATCAATCTATTGAAATAATGTAAAGCATATTACAATGTCAGCAGGGCAGGTCATGTGTCAAGATGCTAAATCTCTCAGAAATACAGAGCAGCACATTTATCAACTCCTACACAGTTTTACCGTTATGATTTTATCTGCAGGACTTTAGACGCAGAATGAGTAAACAACTTGAGCCATCTTCAACAGTGTCACCAAATTGTCATAACAAAAACAAATAAAGGAAAGGAAAAAAAAAAGTAATTATTAATATGAAAATATTTGTAAAAATGCCGTAGTGCTGATTTAACCTAGTAGGAGGTCTGGCTATTTTGCAATATCCATCCATATTAACAGTGAAGTCGACATTGAAGTGCACTTGACAGAGCTGGCAAGGAGCTCATACAAAGAAACAGTAAATTAAGCATATAAAAATATACTCTAGTAATATGTACAGGGACGAAAGTTGCATGCAAGAAATCCATACAATTCTGTCCATAAACTTTGAGAACATCTATTAATCAGGATCATTCAGATACATCTTGAAAATAAACTCTGTGTTTAGGCATATTTTCCACATTATTTTATGTGAACAGAAGAATAAAACAGGATTAAACTTTTTTTCTAATATGGTCCAGACTATAATGGCTAATAGGTCTCACATATCTTCAATAAATCATACATATCAAATACTAAAATGTAATAACTTTTTAGAGTGGGAAGTTCTTCTAACATTTAAAAAAAAATCAATTGTATGGCCAGAGGAAAATCAGGAACAAGAAACAAGGGGATAAAAATTAGATGCTTTTTATGTGAAATTTTACAAGATCTGCAAACAGTGAAGGAAATATCTTGCCAATTACGTAATAATATGTAGACTGAAATATAGAACACACTTAAGTTGTAAAGCTTTCTGGTGTCAGTCAGCACACACTGCATATTCTAAAATGTATGGCCAAAGGTGTGCCTACTTTTTATTAGTTTAATGCAAAAAGTAATAGTGGATATATGACATGTCTGCAGAGTTAGATGTATTCACCTCCACAGATGACTACATATCACCTATAAATCTTTTATAACCTTTTCCAGAGAAGAACACTGGTCTTTTGTCAATAAAGTAAAAAAAAAAAAAAAACAAAAACAAACGAACTTTGGAGTGTTAATTTTCACCAGAAAGTTTAAAGTTTAGAGACATTTTTTAACTTATTACAAGTCTGAGATCTGAAATTTGACTTCCAAAATGACCTATGAATTGTTCATGGTTTTAGCAGTTAATTATATTCACCAGCTGATCAAGAGGGTTTTAATTAACCCTTAATAATCAGCAACTTTAATAGTGAATGTTGTAAAAACATTTAGGGATAAAATTTGGCTTCTATTTGCTTCTAAGGGACTAAGTTTACTTAGCTTCAACTCTTTTGAATTCAGTGATGGTTTTTAATCTAAATTCTGATGTTAAGTAAGGATCCTTCTTTGTCTGGAAGTCAGTGGCAGATATTTATAATATCATATTAAATCAAAGTCTTTCTATCTTTAGAAATACCTATACCTAAAAGCTCATTGTGGTACATTCCACTACCAGTGTAATTCAAAAGGTTCTTTCATTTGTTGCACATTGGCTTCAAACCATTGAAACAACAGAAATTGCAGAGGTACAGAAATTACAGTGGAGCAAAAATTACGAATTTTCTCCAGAGGTCTGAGGTAAAAAATCAAGCACTTCTCCTAGCTTCTTAGAAATACATTGTCATAATAATGCAAACCCAGTCACAGGAAAGCTTCAGATAGGGTTTCACAGAAGATAACCAGTTGGTAAGAAACTTCTCACCTTCTCCCATTTTTGCTCTTTCCATTTAGGATTTTTCTTCTGTTTTTCATTTGTATTAATTAAAAGTTGGTTACTATGATTGAGAGAAGCAATAGAAAAGGGATTTCCAGATGACTGGAAATCTGATGCCATTCTGTACAAGGAAGACAATCAGCAAACCTGATAATTTCTCCTTTAGTTAAAACTTGCCACCAGACTCTGGCATTTGTAAAGTCTTGTCCCATTAGTGAAAATTTATATTTTGAGATTAAACAGTGTGCGTTTTGAGTATTAATTAACCGTTAACTAAAAGTTGGTGTAGAAATTGACAGTTAGAAACACTATAAAATGCTGGTATCTGATTCTACCTTTCCCCAGTATTACAATCAAGGGAATGTTGCAGCTACAGGAAAAGGACAATGGGTTTTAGTACATTTTTACTACATTTCTCTATACTGATCTCAACAATAGAAGATGTTCTTCATGTAGATGTGCCAATTTGCTTTATGAACAGGAACCAAAATAAATATATGTAAGTATCATTTTACTCTCATTTTCTCATTAAATGGTAGACTTTTCAGGGGGAAAAATCTTTCAGATCAGCATTAAGTATAACATACAGCATCCCTTTTAGTATTAGTTATTCTTCTGTTCTGTTGACTGAATCATACCCTTTTTAAAATCAAATTAAAAAGCTAGACAAACTCTGACAAAGCTTAGATTTCCTCCAACATTACCTCTCAGGATTTAGTAGAATCTTTTGCATTAGTTATGATCAGAGATTAATACTCATTTGGAACCATCACCCCTACCCTAATAAATGTTTAAAATTTCTGGGTTTTTCATATAATCACAGAATCACTTTGTGTTGGAAGTGATTTTAAAGGTTATCTAGTTCCAACATCCCTCCTGCCATGGGTAGGAACACCTTCCAATAGACCACGTTGCTCATATCCCCATCTAATATGGCCTTGAAGACTGCAGGGGATGGGGTATCCACTATTTCTCTGGGCAACTCATTCCAGTTTCTTACCATCCTCAATTAGAGATTTTCTCCCTAATATTTAACCTAAACTCATCCTCTTTCACTTTAAAGTTACTACCTCTTGTCTATCACTACATCCTCTTGTGAAAAGCCCCCCTCCAGCTCTCTTGCAGGATTTCCTCAGGTCATCTGTATTAGATGTTTGAGAATCAGTTCTCAAAAAAATTCATAAGCAGCACAGTAAGTTCCTCCTACAAGCCCAAATAGCTGGAAAAAAAACCCCAAAAATCCCAAAAAAACCTATGGAAAGATATTTTTTTATTTTCCTTTTTAGGAGTAGGGTGCTTAAAATAACAAAACATTAGTAATTCCTTATTGAATATTGCTTAAATATTCACTTCCTTTGGACTTCACTGGACTTATGAAACAGCAATCCATTTTTCCTACCCATCACAGCCATGTCTGCAGTTTCTCATGGTCACAGATACAAATATCTGAAATATCTAAGACTACTGAGTCAGATTTCCTATCAAGAGAATATTATAAACCAATAAGAAATGCAATCTAAATACCATCTCCATTGTACTGTTGTAAATTCTGCATCTTGTACATCTCATAGTCAATAAGGAAAGCAACTATAGCTTCTAAAAACTGTATTAACCACAATATTAAATGCCCTTCTGATAGCTTTTAACAAGACAGTTGGGGGTTAATGAGTTCTGGAGATTCCAAGATAAATCCTGTCATTTTTAATACTTCTATTATTGCATTCCTTTCACTTTTCCCTGTGTATTCTTCTTTTCCCCTTCTGAGAAATGTTATTTAGAAGCTGGACAGGAGATACTGATGCACTAACAATAAGAGTAAAGTTATTATAATGTTACAATGAAGGGGCAGTCAAAAGCTGCTTCCTTTGATTATGGATCTGCTGTTTCATTTGAATTTAGCACATCCCTCCAAACTTGTGATCTGGAAATTTTCAGGAGCTCTGAGAACAATTCTGGTCTAAAGCACCTGAATTGCCCTGAATTGAAAACATCAATGTGAACTCAAGAAACCTTGGAGACATAGTTCTGGATACAAGATCCAGTCTGATAACTGTGTAGTAGTCTGTTTTCATTCTTTATATTTCATTGCCCAAGGTCATACTGATGCTCAAAATAGTCTGTAAGGCCATTATATTAAATATTGTGAAGAAATAGTATGAGAGGTCACAGAAGACAGATGTAACATCAAAGTCTTTCCTATAGATGCATGCTTTTGAAGTAGATATCTCCAGATAAAATTTAGCACTTCAGCATATACAATTCCTCCCTATGGGATGTAAATCTCCAGCATCTCCTTTTTCCAAATGAACACTGAAAATTCTTGTGCATTTGGTAAAGGTCTTTATGGCTAATACAACAGTATTTCAGGATAGTTGACAGATGGAAGAATGAAGAAGAAAACAAAAGGAAATTAGAAATTAGCAAACACTTGCATCTTTTTAGAGGGTTCTTATGTGTCCAGAAAGACCCATGTCCAGTCTCTGGCTTTGTAAACACCAAGTATTTTTCCCCACATGTGTGTCTGATGTACATACTCATTGTTTGTGCTATGGAAATTATGGGCTTAGACAAGAGAGTTTATGGACTTAGATATGAGGCATGTTCATATGAAAAGGAATGTTTTCATGTGCATATCTAGGGGTTATGACCCACAAGAGTAGGAGATATGTGGATGAAGGCTATTTTGATTCTACTCTTCTTTAAAGACATTTCAAAGCTCATCTTGAACGTATAATTAGTTTTTTGATGTATTACATCGTCTATCAACTTTACTATGTGCTATTCTAGGGAATGTGGCTTTTCTCATCTGTTTCTGATTTTATTGCACTCTCTGAGATGAAAGCTGAACAGCTAACTCCCTGACTTCCTTTGAATGTTGGCTTGAAAGATTTTTTTCACTCTATTTTGCCATTTACCCATATAATTCAACTTTAAAAAATAAAACCAACATGTGCTGTACTATTTATTGGTTTTCTTATTCTGTAAGACCCTGATGTTTGCAAAAGGTACTGTAAATCAATAACAATATTACTTGGCACTTAAATAGTGTTTATTATGTTTAATTTGCTTCACAATCATCCATCCCAATTAATTTAAGGTAATTAATGAGCCAATAAGAAAATGTCAATACTTTGTATTGAAGCAGAAGGAAATTTTTCTCACTCTATCAGAAACCACATTTCCAATAGTAACACCATGTATTGGAAGTTTGCTCAAGAGAAACCTATGGTCCTTCTGTTATCACCTACTACACAGTGAAAGCCTTGATGTATACCTTGAATATTGCCATCATGACACAAAATGAATACCTGTGTTTTGTGTCCTGCAATTTGAGCGCTAAAGACATCTGAGAACTATCAAGGATCACTCTGCTATATATGCTTTAAAATGCATTAAAACTATCACATGATAGTTTTAATACTACGGGTACATAGTTCATTATTTGTTCTATATCACTGTACCAGATTTTGCAGATGATTTCTGCTTCTGTTTTCCTCTGTTCCAGATGGTTTTGTTTGTATTCTCCATTTATAGTTTTTCTTCCCACCTCCAGGAAAACTCTCCATTACCAGTGGAAATGAATGACTGTATATACTCCAGGGAAGGAAGCATAATACACCAGTTAATGCACAGGAGTAGGAGGAACAGAATCCAAGGATTTGGATTCTGTTCCCAGTGCCAGTGCAAATCTTATATAATTTTAATAGTTCATCTTCTACTCTTTCTATCTTAATTTCCTGGCCAGTAAAAGAAGACAATAATCTCTTCATCCTAAACCCCTCCAATGATACATTTACAAAATTCTGGGGGGTTTATTCTAGTTTAGGAATTAATTTCTAGCATAGATGGCAGCAGAAATTCATAGTCATGAATAGCTATCTATGTTTGCCAAACAAAAGGGAAAACCTCCATTTTGGTATAAGGCCACATAGCAGATTTCTCTGAACAAAATATGCCACATTACTGAATAAACTATATGTGGAAACTGTTCCTATTGGTAAGATTTGTGGCTAGGGAAAATTTTTCAAAATTGTTAATGACTCTGAATTGAAATGCTCTGAGTTTCTCAGAAGAGGAGCTATTCTTCTCATACATTAGTTTCAGTATAGTTGCCAATGACTTGTGGCATCCCACAAATTTCTGAACTGGTATTTAGAAATTTCTAGGTTTCTAATCCCCACTTGAATGGTGAGGACAGTCTTCAGAAAAGAAAGGAGTAAAACCTCTGAGGCAACCATCCTATGCTTGGTTTCCTTGTCTGCTTCAGGAGGCCTTTGTTTTTGTTTACTGTGTTTTGTGGTTCTTTGGGTTTGGTTCAGTGGGGTAGGGGGGTGGAGGGGGTGCAGCTTATAACTGTTGAAATTCACTTCTTTCTTTTAAGGAAAAAAATCTTGTATTTATTTACAGATCTCTTCATACACCTCTATTTTCATTCTGAAAACTAAGTGCCTTAAACAGCTATTCAGTGAGTTACTATTTGCAAAATTCCTGCATTAACCTAGGGTGACTGCCTCAATTTCCAGAAAACAAAACAACAACCAGGCACTCCAGGCATTGGTAACCAGCTCTTTTGCAGATGATGTTTTAAGTTAGTTTCCAGTGCCTAAGGGACAAGACATGTTGAAAATAAATCTTCAGAAAACAGCTGGCTCCAGGTTTAACATTGTAATACCTCAAAGCAATGGATGCCTGTTTTGAATGCACACTTACAGCACATTCCAAGCTAGGTTTCGGTCCTGCACCACATTCCTATTTTAAGTATGTCCAGCATGTCAATTCACTAGCTTGCAGGCTTGCTGTGAGTAGTGATAGCGATTAATGCTGTCAAAGGAGCCCTGATCCCATCACGTCTAGCCAAACAGATGACAGATCTACAGCTAGCCCTGGAGGAAGGAAGCTGAAAGCACCACATTTTGTGCGTGCGTGTGTGTTCTCATAGTGTCCCACCCGCTGAGACAGACAGAATGTATTGAACGATTTGTAGAACTTGATCCCTGCTTCAGAAAACCTTTCACACTCCAAAGGAGGCAATGATCACAACAGAAAGCAAATCCTGAATATAAAATATTATCACTATAAATTCCAGAGAGAGAGATTATTAAAATTTCCAGCTGTAGAAATGTAGCTATTAATCATTTCCAAATTAACCTTATGCCAGCTAAATTATTATGAGTTCCCCTCTAAATTAAATAGTTATTAGTTCCACACTCTTGATATAGACATCAGCATTCTAAAAAAAAAAAGAAAAAAAAAAAAGAAAAAAAAAAAAGAAAAAAACCCCACCACTGGTTTCAATTTACAGAGGAGTTTGCAGGGAAAAAAATTCTCTTACTTGATTACAAAAGAAAAGCCACTTCACAGTATAGTATCACAGTAATTGTAGCCATATATCATAACATGTCATAACTCTAGGACAAAGCTAAGCTGCCTTTCATCTGCAAAAAGCTAAGGATGCAGGCAGAGGCAGCTAAGTGGTGAGGTCATGGAATCTTTTCCCATATTCCACTAGAGAGCAGTATTCTTTTGTACAAAGCAGGTAGGTTATCATCTGAAAGGCAAGTTGTGGGGAATCTCTCTCTCTCTGAAAGAAGATTCTGTGGTCATTTATAAAAAACTTTGCAATAGTTCTGTAGCATCATATGTTCAAAACTAATAGTAGATGAAACAGCAATGGTTTCTTATCTGTACAGCTTGATGTGAGCATTTTTTTGTTTTGAGTTGGTTTTTCAGAAAAAAAAATGCAAATAGCTATCTAATGGACTCAGTTTTTAAGAAGAATGAGCTCCTGTGTATCTACAATGAAGTAAGACTCTAACCATCTGCCTAATAATAGAGTTGCAAAAAATGTAAAAATTAAGATGGTTATAATGCAGAAAAATTTGAACATATTTAAATTTACCAGATTTAATAGCAAGTACATGTGATGGTAAACTATTTGGGAGCAATAGATGGAAATGAAAATCCCTGCTGCTACAAAAATCTAAAGAGATATTTTAATGCTGCACTAAAAATATAATCCTACAGGCAATTTGCTAATACCTACTTTGTAGATGAATTTGCAGTAGAAGACACAGAAAGAAGTCTCTGATTCAAAAATGCAGAATCTATAAATGCCTTTGTTATATAAATGTCTTTCTAGCCTTATGTCCTGATCACATGTAAACAGAAACCTGAAAACAAATAGTTTTAGAGTGTCTTAGTTGCTTAATCAACATAGAACTCCTGAGCAATCCATTTACTTTTCTCCTGGGAAGGAAATTAATATGTCTGCCAGGCAACAGGGTTTGATTCGGTTTTCAGGGCAAAGGTTTGTTTCTACTGCCAATCAGCAACTGAAGTGTTTTTCCCCCTTTAAGGGATCACAGAACCATTTTTATCCATTATGTTCAGGGGTTCTGCCCCCACTCCTGCATGCAATTACTGCTTTTGGTTTTACACTGTCTTGAGCTCTAGTCACAACCAACAACCATGATGGGCTGGGGGCAGACTAGGAGGGAAAAAAGCTAGTATGATAAGATAGCAAAAGCTAATTCACTTTGGAGCAAAGGTAACACTAAAATGTGCATGTTTTGTGCATTTTAATGTAAGTCTGTGTTATTTTCCCTCAGTTCGGGGTATTGATTTCTGTGCTTTGTGATTCAGTAATGGTTGTAGATCGTAACAAGCTAGATTTCTTTCCACAAACATGTCAAGCTCCTACAGAGAAAACAAACTAACACAAGACTCAAAGATCAGTAAAAGATCAGTTATAAATCTATGATATCAGAAAATTTAGGTATTTGAGCAAAGTCAGGAGTGCTGGGGAAGTAAAGCCACCATCTCCCTCAGTACCTACAAGCCTAACAGGCGATTAGATCAGGGCTCTTGAGTCCCACAGTCACTGAACTGCCCTTACAAAAACTACTTTCCATGTTTACTAGGTCCCTCCATCATCCATGCAATCCCTCAAGGTATGAAAATTTTCTCCAGATGTGGAAAGCTATTAGCAAGTTCCTAAACTTCTCACAAATTCTCTCCTTAAATGTACTCTGATACCCACCAGGATGTGCAAATAAGCCTAGATTCAAAGTAAATATAGAATTCACAAAGGCAAGAGTTAAAACTTTTGTGAGCATTTGAAGTAATGGATAACAACTAAAAATGTAAATTTATGGAACACAGCTCCCTACAAAAACATGTTTACATGAGAATAACACTGAAAAAGTAAGCATCAAGGAAAAAAAGAAAATACATAAAATCTAACTTTGGTGATCTATTTTTTTCCAGTTCAGCCTCTGTGATTCTAGAATGAGCTTAGAAGTCCTGTATATAAATGCACCAATATGGAGCCCCTTATATAGCAGCTTTATGCCTCCACCTTCCAATGAAAGTTGAACCTCTGTTATTCCACATTGCATACTGTTGAAATTTTATTTTGGCTCTTATAGAAAGGATGAGTTAATATTATTTTCCTCTTACTATTTCTGATATTACACTACTTTGCTAGCGTGTGCAACACAAGGGTTTGGAGCAAAAGAGATAGGATGGGAAATGTCTGTCCAAACTTAAACAATGTATTTCCATTGTTTTGAGGACAACTGAGAACATTTCCTTTTCCATTAGAGCCCCCAGAGTCTACCTCTGTTATAGAGGTTTCTGACTTGCAATATCAGTACTTCACAAAAATGGAGGACTGTAGGCAGCTTATGGAAGTCGAGTGTTGGTTTGGTTTTTTCATTAAAAATACAAGAGTACCACTTATCCCACTAATGATGATAAATCACTGGTAGCTTAAGTTACTGGTAATTTTATAAAAATGTTGTACTGCTTTAGCCAAGTGTCTGATATGTGAGCCTTTGTATTCATGATGCAAGCCTGAAAACTCACTGGTCTGCTTGGATCAAGACCAGCTGTTTGTTTCACAGTTTCGTAAATCATCTTTTAACCAGAAAAAGACAGACAAAGAATTTTAATTAGTGCTCGCATCCACCTTGCTCAAGAGGTAGGGAAGAAATGAGACTGCAGCAGAAACTAAGTGTTTTTTTAGAGTTTACTAAGACCTCTTGCTTAACTAAATTGACTGTACCCTCATGTAAGTTTGCAGTCCTTCTCAATATGATGTTGCTTAGGTTAGAGAAAGAAAGTCTGGAACACAGGATCAGCATAGGTCTCTGTGTACTAAAGTTTACTTCATAGGGTTTTCTGTAAGATTCTGTCTCATGTATGTTTTGCCAGGTTGTCTGCTTAAGAAAATATATTTTTCTCCATGAGTTTTGATTCCTTAAAACTAGCACTGAAAATAGATGTTTATATTCCTTATTCCTTAAAATAAATCTGGTTTGAAGATATCTGGAAAAAATTTCAATATATATGAAACCATAGTAATACTTCATGTCATATATAAAGTTCCTGTAAAATGAACTTTCAGAAATTCATATATTCTAATTCAGTGTTAAACTAAGCTTATAAAAACTTCTATCAAACTACAGGCCTGTCAGTTTCACTTCAGTGCCTGGTAAAGTTACGAAGAAAATTATTCTGGGGTTACTGAAAAAGACCTGAAGGACAACAGAGTAATTGGTCAGAACCAGCACAGCTTCATGAGAGGAAAATCCTGCTTATCAAACCTGATTTCCGTTTATGACAAGGTAACCTGCCTGGCTGATCAAGGGAAGCCTGTTGATCTCTTTAGATTTTAGTAAAGCCTTCAACACTGTCTCTCAAAGGATCCTTCTGGACCTAATGTGCAGCCCAGAGCTGGATAAACACATCATGGGATGGGTGAGCAGCTGGGTCAGGGGTCAGGCACAAAGGGTTCCAGAGAGTGGGGTGACATCAGACTGGGGACCTGGCACTGCTGGGGTTCCACAGGGCCCCATCCTCAGCCCTCTGCTCTTCAATATCTTCATAAATGACTTGCATGTGGGACTGGAAGAGATACTGGGTTCACAGATGATACAAAACTGGGAGGAGGTATTGACTCCCCAAAGGCCAAGTAGGCCATGAAGAGAGGCCTTGACAAAGCAGGAGTTTGGGCAATCATCAACCATATGAAGTTCAACAAGATAAAGTGCTGGATTCTGTATCTGGGATGAGGCAACCCTGGATGTATGGACAGACTGGGGAATGAAATGCTGGAAAGCAGTGCCGTGGAAAGGGACCTGGGAGTCCTGGTTGATGGCAAGTTGAACATGGGTCAGCAGTGCCCTGGCAGCCAGAAGGGCCAACCCTGTCCTGGGGGGCATCAGGCACAGCATGGCCAGCTGGGCAAGGGAGGGGATTGTCCTGCTCTGCTCTGAGCTGGGGTGGCTACCTCAAGTCCTGTGTGCAGTTTTGGGCACTGCAATATAAGAAAAGCATTAAACTCCTAGGAAGTGTCCAAAGGAGACTACAAAGATGGTGAAGGGCCTTGGGGGAAGCTGTGTGAGGACTGGAGGAGGCCCCTTAGTCTGTTCAGCCTGGAGGAGACTGAGGACAAACCTCACTGCAGTTACAACTTCCTCATGAGAGGAAGAGGGGGGGTAGGCACTGATCTGTTCCCTGTGGTGACCAGTGACAGGACCTGGGGGAATGGCCTGAATGGGGGTGTGCAGGACCAGGAGCTGGACTTGATGATCTTTTTGGGTTCCTTCCAACTCAGCATATTCTGTGATTCTGTGTTTTAAAATAACTAATGTATTTTAAAATAGACATATTTTTAAAGTTTTTTTTTACACTGTTGAAATGTGATTTCTCAATAAGCAAAATACCTGTTCAAAGAAATGAAAAAAATGCTGGTGCACAGTAGGCGAAGGTAACAGCATCAGAACGAGACACACACGTGCTATGCACAGCACAGAATGCTCAGACACTTCTATTAGGAATTTTTACCTTCAATATGATTAAAATTAATGAGAGCTAGCACTATTAGGAGTAAAGCGCAGCTTTAGAGTAAGGGCAGAGAAGGATATAATATAAACATCAAAGGGGCAAACATCTCTTACCGATAAAATACCATTGACATGCAATAGGATGTGAATGAATTCTGACAGGCAAGGATGTCCAGCTGGACTAAACATGCCCTGACTGGGCCATGACCAGGTTGAAATGAAGTTTTTGGTTACAAACTCAGTCAACTGAAAAGGGAAGCTGGAGATGGAAGCCTGATGAGCAGGCAGCCGAGCACGCCAAAGAGGTCAATAGCAAGAGAAGGCAGGGTTTGCTGGTGGGAGCCTTTATCAGTCTATGTGGATAGTACTAGATCAACTACTGCAATCCCTGTCTGCAGAAGCATTCAGAACTTAACAGGACTCTCTGCGAGCTTTTTAATTCTCTATTTGTAGCTTATCATTATAGAACAAGAACTTAAGGGGATGGACTATATAGGAATATTGTCACCTGTTCACACATATTACCCTGATCTAGTGAAAATTAATTCAACTCCAAAGCTTTATGACACATAACTAAGTCAATAATAAGTAAAAGAAGAAATTTTTTCCATTGCACTAGATAAAAAATGGTGATACAGTCAATGCATTGAATAATTTATTTCATGAGGCAACAGATAGATTTTTCCTGTGCAGGTGCATCTCTTATTCTCCTTTGTTTTTTAAGGAAAAATCCAGCTTCCTTTGTATTCTTAGGTCTTGTGTGTTTATAGCTGTCAGGTCAACACAGAAAGAAAAAAAACTTAGCAAGCAGTGTGACAGAGAATAGAAACTAACTGAATAATAATACCAAGATCTTCTTGGAACAGTATCTTGTCTTGCTTAGTAAGTAGCAAGTCTCAAAAATTTCAGGTTAAGGAAGGCAAAAAGAGCAACAATCCTATTGCTTTTAGGAAATTAAACATACAATTAAATTTTTAAAAATTAAAAATTAAATTAAATTTATGTTTAATCAATTAAACAAATTTAAATTTGATCATTGAGCAATGACATTGTCCTTTTCCTGCAGATGGTGTGAGGGCCAAGATTACAAAGTCATAAAAATTAGACGAGAAAGGAAGTATGATTGCCAGTCTGACATCAAGTATTAACCATTTATCATTCTAAGGATTCCTTTGTTTCTCAGAGTTTATTTTAAAACTGGTTCTGTGATCTTCATTACATACTTCCCAATGATATATAATTCTGAACCTGTTCAGCTGCACCAGCTAAAGGGCAGCATGCAGATTACAGCTCATTCAAGGTTGGCTAATTTTGCAATTCAGGCCCATAACCTTGATTCAAATTTTATAGGACCATCACTTTTGTTACCCCTTTAAATACAATTACACAAATGAAGTGACCATGTCTCCTTTCCCTATTAAATTATGTCTTAATGTGTATTTGAGCAAGCCAGCAAAATTAATTTTGAACCTGCCAAAATTGTGTGTAGGAGAGAAATTTATTTTGGTAGTGTCAACAGGCAAAGCAGATTTCGCAGAAAAAATATTTTTTAAGAAAAGCATAATCTAATTTGAACTTTCTTATCTGAGTAAAACTGTGGTTAAAATGCACTTTTAAAATTGAAAAACATTTGTATGAGCACTGTATTGACCATGCAGCATTATTCTGTTACTCTGTTTTGCTGTCATTTGCTAATTTACTGTTGAACATTTGGAAAAAGATACAACTAATAAATCCTGTTTGCTCTCCAGTGTGGGAAAAGTGTAACTATTTTCATAGCTCTGTGCTTATTGTGCATGTTATAATACTAAACTTTTAGTATGCCACCTGCAAGGAGAAAAAGTGAATGTAAGTCTTGGCTTAGATCAAGAAGCAAAACTCAGAAATATCTGTGCAGTATATTCTCTCAGTAAACTGAAACATTTTAGTTTCTGTGTGGTAAAAGCATGTCAGCCAGCCATAGTAAAACTCCTCCCTACACGAACAGATAGTCATAGTCACAGCTGGAGTCCAGTCTCCCTTGAACAGGTAAGTCTGGTCTTCTCTCCTGAACAAAAGGCCTACAAAGTAGAGCTGTTGATCAAAATAAGGAACACATGAGAAAAAGAATAAGAAAGGTACATTGCAGGAGGATCTCAGAGGAAAACAAAACTTCACATAAATCTGTGAGCAAAGCAGCAAAATACTGACAGAACCTGCAAGACTTCTACAAAGCTTTTTTCTGTTATGTCTATATTATTGTCTGATATATTCAGAGACTCATGCAAATAAAATATGTTATTGGGTTTTCTGGATGTAGGACAGAGTTATTTTATTTTATTAGTTTAGTTTATTTCTTTTTAGCTGCCCAGAAGCATATTCTGTGATATTTTTGAGAGCCAGAAGGATAGCTTTCTTGTGAGAGTTGAATAAAAACTGGGTATTATTTGTTGAAAAACACCACATCTTCGGTCCTACTGTTCAGTGAATATTGATGATAGAGGAGGACATTTCAAGCAGACAAAGCTGCATTGTGCTTTTAAATTTGTCCCCAGGAATATGCTCATCTGGAGCAATTGATGAAGATGCAAAATCAGATAATTGCCCCATTCAGGACAAAATTACTATTACAAGAGGACAGCTCTGTAAGAACATTTGAAAAGCCTGAAGACTAATTTCAAATTAAACAAATTGTCTAGGCTCTCTCTTTTTTTGGTTTTTTTTAATCTTTTTTTTTTTTTCCCTAAGGGAAATAAATACAAGAATTTTGAAAATACTGTAAAACTCTTAGAGTTAAATACATTTTTTTCACTTCTGGATTCTGTTACTGACAACCGAAAGAGAAACAAAGCATATTCTCTTCTATATATAAACCCACACATTCTAAATGCTAAATGTATTAGTTACATAGGAGAACCTGTTCTTTTTTCTTATTATTTTTCCATCTGAATTCAATTTTTATTTTAGAAGGAAAATTCAGACCCTTTTACAGGTATTGTAGCTGTCTTATGGCAGTTGTGTAACCTCCCTTACATGAGGATATTTTTAGTAAAAAAAATATATTTCTAAAACTAATAATATACACATTGTCATTAATTAAAAATGTAGACTTTTTAATCTATAATGTATGTCTATGGAAGAAAATTACCTTTGAAATTGTTGGGTTTTTTTATGTCCTCTTTTCATAATAGTAAACCTGTCATTGCATCAAGTTCTTCATACTGTTGAAATTCATTATTGGGTAAATCTACACCAGAGTAAAAAAATAGAAGAATTAAACAGATTTCCCTCTTGTTGAAGGATGATATCCAGCATGACAGAAAGCATTAAAAAAAAATTCAAAGACAAAGATATATGCTGGAATGGTTCAAGGTGTAAAGAGAACAGAGTGAACACTCTCATGACTGAACTGAAAAAACCCCTTTTATCTCCAGGCCTCCCAAAATGCAGCAACCAATTCCTTTGTGGCAACAATCTGTTATTATCTGGTATTCAGCTATCAAACTTTGGAGAAATACTTGTCCATCTATAAACCACTGAGGTATTTCATTTATTCTAAATAATAAGAGCCCTGAAAGATTTTACACCAGCAGATCCAAAGAAATTATCTAAAAAATTCAGTCATAATGTAGTAAAATTGTGCTGAAGAGCAAGCAGATCTGTAGTAACATTGTGGGATAAACAGCTTAACAGGTAGAGAAAGCTGTGCACAAAAGCAAAGGAAAAGCAAGGAATGAATTCACACGTCCCATGGGCGCACAGGTATAAGACCCCAAAAAACTTGTTCAAAGGGACTTTTAGAAGGGCTTACAGCTGTCCAGGTACTCTTATTTAGATGCAAAGGGGAAACAGTGACAAGATATTCTCAAGAGGCGAAAACAACATAGCAAACCTTTACAGGCAACTGCGGAAAATCGGAGAACTTAAGCAAAACTGTAGAGCAGCATTCAATCAACAAAAAATACTTTTCAAAGCATTAATTTAGCCCATTCAACTCAGCAAACTCTAAGCCATCTGATCTTAAGTTACTAAAAAAATTGGACAAGGGGGAATTAGAAAAAGAATAAAGGGGAAAAGACAGAAAAGATGTAGAAAAGAACAGATATAACAACCAGCGCTGGTTCCACTGTTGTTCAGCTGATAGAATCTCCAAGAGGAGGTAGGGTCAGGACATGTGCTTACCGCAGGCTTTGGTTTAAATACCCTTTGGTTTAAATACCTTTTGGTTTAAATACCCTTTGGTTTAAATACCCTTTGGCCGTCCTGGGCCCTTCCCCCAGGTGGGACCTGCGGTCACTCGGCCACTGCAGGGCCAGCCCGGGGCTCCAGGCTGGGTGTGGGCACGGCCTCCGGCGGGCCCGGGCCTGGCGGCACCGCGGGGCCGGGACAGAGCCCCGGGGCTGGGCTGTGCGGGCAGGGCAGGGCCTCGCTCAGCAGGGCCGGGCCCTGCCTGCCCTGCCTGCCCTGCCTGCCCTGCCCTGCCCTGCCCTGCCTTGCCCTGCCTTGCCCTGCCTGCACACACAGCGCAGGGTTCCGCACGGATGTACGTACAGCCTGTCCCAGCGGGTATTCAGCCGCGTCTGGGAAAGCAGGTCTCCATCAGACCCAATGGTTACTTGGAGAGACAAATGCCATCCCAAACGTCGCCCATTACTCCTTTAGCTCGGTTTTACTGCCAAGCAGAATGCCAGACAGCATGGCCACGGTGAGCCTAAACACTAATCATCTGTCTCAGCTGTAGTCCCTCCCCATTTCTTGTGCACCTCCAGCCCACGTACTGGCAGGGCAGCGTGAGGAGCAGAAAATGCCTTGATGCTGGACAAGCTCCTCTCTGCTATGATTAAAGTACCCCTGAGTTAACAGCAAATATAGAACACACACCTTGTGGTCTGCTCTGAGGAAAGTCAACTAAATACTGCACAAAATAGCACAGCTAAGGTTCCTCAAAACAGTTTTTGACAAATGTATTTTATTCTTCACATATGACAGTTTTCCTGAATAAAATTATATTTTTCTGTTTTCATATAAAATGTTAGGTGTTTTAATTCAACGCTTCTAGGTTGACAACGCTTTTAATTCAACGCTTCACATCAGAAGCCTTCTTCTTTCTAGGCTTCTTCTGGGCTTTCTTCCACTCAAGCCTGGCCCCTACACCAGAACTAGGAGGATGATGACCGCCCGCCAGAATTAACCCCTACTCCCTATAGAAGTTCCACTCTTAAACACTGCCATGGAAAATAATGGAAAAAGAAACTGCATAAAATTGAGAGTAAACAAAATTATTATTTTAGTATTTTAGTATTTATTCTAGTAGTATTTTATGTAGCTATGTATTTGTGATATTTTCCTGTCTTCTTTGATGCTGCAGATGGAAATGCTCTGGATTTGGCTGTGTATATAGACCACTGATGAAGTTTTACAAGCAGGGTGTTTGAGATTTTATTTTTTGCTACTAAAAGAATGAAAGTGAAAATGTATACCAGTGCACATACACGAAATATTTGCTTTTATTTACTTTTCATTATATGTTTATTATACTAAATTTAGTTAGCCAAGGAACATTAGAACTATTTCCAGTTGTGATTAGAACTGAGATAGATTAAAGACACTTGCTCTTAAAAGACTCTTTTACATATATAGCCCTTCAGGTGAGCTCTTTTCAGGATATAGGCAAAACTATATGCCAGAAAAATTATTCATATCATAATATCAATATTAATTCATATTATCTCTACATTCACAGCCACGCTGATCCTAAAATTGATCATTTGTAGATGAAGTCATTAAAACCAGCAGGACAACTTCTGTTTCCACAGGTAAGTCTCTACATAGATCATATTTTTATGCACATGTGTACATTATTCCTGGAAGCTATTTTAAAGACTACTCAACTAATGATTTTTTTTACCCATTGGTGTTTCCAGGACCAGAGAAGGAGCTCACACCATTTTGAAGCGTCTGTCTTTAAATATTAGTGCTTTTCTATCACTTGCATGTTTCTAATTTGTGAAATGTTTTTCACAATATCATTACTTCCCTAAAACTACAGCAAGCAATATAAATATCCTTACCAGGATATTTATATTTGTATTTTTGTATTTATTTAATATACACATGCACACACATCCTCTAAAAAGTGTATTTGGTTTGAAAGCTATCAGCTCATTGTGACTATGTAAGATTTTAGCAGCTAGCCAGAGGAGATATAGATATATTAGTATTTCAGTACTGGTTTGCATTTTCATTCAACTTCACAAACTCATTTGCCATCTAACATACATAAGAGGATAAGACCTAAAATTTCAATTAGATCCTATAGAGTGTTGTGTTTTATTTTTGTGTGTTTTGGTGGGTTTGTTTTGTTGTTTGTTTGGGGCTTTTTTAATTTTACTTGCTATGATGCTTTTTGAACAAACTATCACACAAAAATATATTAAAAATATCAAACAATTTAAATAATCCTTTGAGAACCTCTATAATTTTCAACATCAATTTTACCTTGTAAATTATTACAATTTTTATGTATATCTCTCAATTCCGAGCACAATGGGAGATCCGCCTAGCTCGGCTAACCTAGGATATATGCAATTAGCTAAGACACAGAGTGATACTCGTGCTGAGTAGCCAATTTACTTCTCCTGTTGTGTTAATAATCCTCACATAATTATAAAGTAGTGAGTCATAGTAGTTCTACTTCAATGCATGGAGAATACCAGTTGCCTGCTTAATGTACTATTACCATGAAACAAATTCCAGAGATTTACAACCTTGTTTACTACTTTCCCATCCCACACAATAATTGAAAAGGATTCAATTTTTCAATGAAAATAAAATACACAATAGTAATACAGATTTTATTTGCTACCAAGGTAACAAATATTCCCTTTGCAATAACTTCATATATTTTTTCTTGTATGGAATTTTTATTACAGATTTTAATAAGCATGGCTGTAAATCAGGTACATTTGGCATGATGGCCTCAACATGAACTTTTTAAAGCTAGGGTTTGTAGTAAGGAGGTACACAACTTGTCCATAGTAATGAAATTGTGTCAGAGAACACATAAACTGCAGGAACACTTTTTCTTTCTTTCATATCCTTTACCTAATCATTGCCTCTTGAAGTAAGCAGTATTTTTTCTACAAAGTGATGTGGTGCTAGGTTCTTAGAATTTTCCTATGAAACTCTTGAAATATCTGGAATAAGGAAGACCAGTGGATCAAATAATCATGGATTTTAAAAACATTAGTACCTTCTGTCTAAATCTGATAAGCAAGTCAGTAGAATTATTACGATTTAATTATTAAGTTTTTCAGAAATATTTTATATTTAAGTGAGTAGCCCTTTCCAACAGGACAAAGTGCTATGGTACAAGCAGTTTAATATAATTCTAATCAGTATTTTAATTTTTATTTATTTAATTAATATAATAACGATTCCAAATCCTAGAAAAAAATAATTTTAAAAAGGTAAAATAATAACCAAAAAGGGCATTCTAATATTCTGTCTCTAACAACCTTTATGCCATGCTCCAATTGGGAAGGACACTAGCTGAAAGAGCTAGAAATCCAAAACATATATTCCAAAATTTGTCAGTACCCTTTGTTGCTTGGGTGTTTTAAGTCAGTCTCTGGATACAGGTGAAGGATGTGCACCACAAACCCCCCCCCCCCCCAAAAAAAAAAAACCAAAAAAAACCACAGCAAAACAACCCCCCAAAAACCCAAAAGAAAACAAAAAAACCCTATCTAAAATTAAAGAGAAATATTTAGCAGAAGATAAAACAGAAATAGAGCTAAAGTTTCTTTTTTAGTCCTGTCTTTAAGCATTATATTTTACACCAAACATTTCAAAGGCATGATAAGAGGCATATGCCAGATAATTTACAGAAAAGAGATTAGTTTTTGCTTTCATATTTACATCTACAAACTTTATCTCACTCTTCTTGAACATATTGTTTTCAGTTTTTAAAAGCCTTGTTTGAAAGGAGACAAAATACAAGGATGAAAACAATATTTGACTAGAATCTACATCCAGCTAGGCATGTAGTCAAATTAAAACTGGATGCTATTTTCCCTGATTTTCCAAGGAAATTTCTGTTTGTTGTGGATTTTCTTGGGTATTTGGTTTCAAACTGGATTTCAACCATCCTTTCTGATGGATCATTTAGAAGAATAACTTATAGTAGAGGCCATGGAAAAAGCATAAACATTATAGAAATTCAGTAATAGTTTTCTGGTTTGGCATTCTTAGCTTCTAGCTCTTTAGCAAAAACTATGCAAATAGTATCACCAAGAGAGGAGAAAGGGGGACCAAAAAAAATTTCACTAAATAATACTGTGATGTTCAAGGATTGAGCCAAACAAAATGGCTTTGCACTACTTCAGAGTTCTGAATTAAATTAAGTTTAGAGAAGGAGGTATAGACATTCATTTGAAAGAGTGATATGCAAAAGACAAAAATATAACTTAGGATAATAGTGCAGAAAGTAGTTCAGGCAAGAAGTTATTGTATCAAATACAAAGGAAAATCAAGGAAAAAAGATGAAGTTATAGATATCCAGAATTCAGAAAGGGTGATCTCTTGCGATTTAGTAAAAGAAAAATTTTGGTGTGAAAGTGGTGAAAAAGAAAAGAGAAAGAAAAGGGCAAAAAAATTGTCCCGATTACTGCTGATTAAAGGACTTGAGAAAAGAAAGAAGTGTCATTCATCACAAAGGTAAAGAGAAAGAAGAATGCTTATGACTGTTCCATAGTAAAGCAGACAGACACTTTACAAAATATATATATATTTACACCATATATATAGACACAGTATGGGAGCTGCCCCGCTGGAAAGCAGCTCTGCAGAAAAGGACATGAGGGGCCTGGTGAACAGCAAGCTGTCCATGAGCCAGCAGTGTGCCCTGGTGGCCAAGACAGCCAGTGGTGTTCTGGGGTGCATTGGGAAAAACATTGCCAGCAGGGTGAGGGGGGTGATCCTGCCCCTCTACTCAGATGTAGCCAGGCCACATCTGGAGTGCTGTGCCCACTTCTGGGGTCCTCATTTGTTTCTTTTGTTTGTTTCATTACATCCACAGAATGAGAGAACACAATTGGAGACTCAGTACATTTAGATATTTATACCTCTCCAGATGGGGAAGCATCTTTATTTTTTTTCCTAAAGTACTTAGGACAATTGATTCTATTAACATAGCTATGTCTGAAGAATTTTCAATTAATGGAATCATTTGACATATAAAAATTCACATTTACCTTTCTTTTTTTTTAATTTGTTTGGCTGAAATTGTTAAATAATTTTCCTGCAGTAAATATCTACAGTCCCTTCTCCTATTAAGAGAATGTGGTCAAATATTACCTGTAAAATTACCTGTCTAATAAAAAAAATTGTTTTAAGTAAATGGTGGTAAAATATATTTTTTGCATTAGATATAAAGAAACATATTAATAAGGATGTCACTAACAAAAGAGTATATTCAATATTTTCCCAAGCAGCATATCTGATCATCTTTGCTGGTAAATTCTGAAGGTTCTCCTCACCAACATAATTGTGTAATTTTGGGTTTTGAAGTAAATCAAGCACAGAAGAAAATTGAGTATGTTAGGGCAATGCTATTCTCCCTGATTGCTTTTGAAGTCTCTCACAATGTCAGAAATAGGACACACTTAATTTAATGGTTTTTGTTAGTGATGTGTTTATTGAGGGCACCAAAACAGAATTTTGAAACAAACCATGCAATTAGACAACATACAGCATTTTCACCTTTTATTTTCTTGTTTCCTTTAACCTAGGGCTAAATTCTTTTTGTCAGACTACTTACAGGAACTAAACTTTCTCTTTCAATTTACTTAAGTTAACTGAAAGTAAACTGTCCTTCATCTATTACTTCAAACATAATGAATTATATTTTTCATTAATTTCTAATGAATATATGTTCATGGTTCAACGCTGCATAGAGAATATAAAGATAGAGATGTATGTGAGAACATATCTCTGGGATTAGATGCATTCTGCTGGCTTTATTATCAAGAAAAAAACAGCTCACACTGCTTGCTCCCCCAGTATGCTGCAATAAATGGTTTTGCTGCCTCTTCTACATGACAACACTATTTATAATACTTGAAAATGGCAACATTTTTTACAAAAATTACTGCACTTTTATGGTTGGTGGGGCTTTTTTGTTTTGTTTGATTTTTTTAAATTTATCTTTCTAATGGTGAAAGCAAAATTAAATAAGTTTAGTGAAGGCAGAAACTAGGTATCTTTACCAACCCTGTGACTAAAATGCAGATTGTTCCAACCTCAGAATTTTCCAAAATCCCCAAAAGGCCAAAGAATACAATCTAGAGAGAGGACAGGTAATGTCTATATTTAAAATGCCAAATTGAACACTTTCCCTTTCCCTCATCTCCCAATAAGAATAGGATTACAAAAAGAAAATACTGAAACCTTCACTTTTAAGATAAAAGGAGGGGATCCCTCAACAAACCATATAACAGCTATGTATAAACCTTGTTCTTTGTATCACAGTAAAATCAAACCACATTTCAAAACTTGGTTCTTTTGTCTGATTTTATCTAAATGTAAAAAAATCGGAATGTGGGAAGGATGTCAAAATATACTGCACCAATGGTCTCTGATAACAGGAGGTAACCAGAAGAGAATGAATGGCTATAACACTACAGCTGTCAAGCCAATATGTAGCTCTATTTTGGATGCTACTGTTTGGCTAAATATTTTGACTTGAAATTTTCCCCTGCAGCAAGCATCAGGGACTTAGCTGAAAAGCTGGTGTGTGTGCAATCTTGATGCTCATTATACAGAGCCTCATACCTGGCCTATTTGAAAAGCAATGAGCCTTACAAGGGGGAAAAAATCTAGTAATCATAGTCTTCTCTTGGCAGGAAAGAACTAAAGTTTTGATTGACTTTCTTGCCATTTAGATGTATGTTGATGTAAAGTGGCATGAGATTATAGTGTTTCTGTGTAGTAATGGGGTGAATTTAGCTGAGACTGAAACACAAAGACTGTGCTGCCATTAACCTCGATAACGTGTGCAGTTGAGAAGAGAGAAATCTGGTGAGATTCAGCAAGGGTGAGTGTCAGTTCCAGGTCCTGCACCTGGGGAGAACAAACCCCAAGTGCCAGCACAGGCTGGGGCTGACCTCCTACAGAGCAGCTCTGTGGAAAAGGACCTGGGACTCCTGGTGCATCACAAGCTGTCCATGAGCCACCAGTGCCCCTGTGGCCAGGAGGGCCAATGTCATCCTGGGGTGCACTGGCAAGAGTGTGGCCAGCAGGTCAGGGAGGTGATCCTCCCCCTCTACTCAGCCCTGGTGAGGCCAGTCCTGGAGTGCTGTGTCCAGTTCTGGGCTCCTCAGCACAAGGGAGACAAGGAGCTACTGGAGAGGGTCCAGTGGAGAGCCACAAGGATGATCAGGGGTCTGGAGCTCCTCTCTCATGAGGAGAGACTCTGGGAGCTGGGATTGTTTGGTCTGGAGTAGAGAAGACTGAGAGGGGATCTCACCAATACACAGAAATATCTCAAAGGCGGGTGTCAGGAGGATGGTGCCAGACTCTTTTCAATGGTGCCCAGTGGGCAAAAATTTTCATCTCTGGAGACATTCAAAACCCACCTGGACATGTCTGTGTATAACCTGCCCTTCCAAAGGGCCCTTCCTACAATTCTGTAGTTCTGTGATTCTTCCTGCTGCTTATTGTTTAGGCAACAGTTATATTATCATTTCACACCAGAGATTTTCAGATATGGGCAGGTTTGCTCACCACCCTAGATCTCAAAAAATAGATGGCATTATTTTAATGATGAAAAATAACAGGCTTTCTTTACAATCAATAATAAAGGGGTTTTATAAAAATTTAGTCCTATTTTTTAGTAAAACCATTATTTCTGTTCCCCATTTTGACAGTTAACTTTCTGCAAGAAGAAATGGCTAAATATCATAATTTGATTTTGCCATATTCTTTTGCCAGAAGCCTAGGATTTAACTAAGTTCTGATTTACCAAGTAATTAAACAGGTATGTAGGACACAATCAATGGGACCTATGGGAACTACCTGTAAGTTATAGACTTATTAAAGCTAGATACATATTCAGAAGCCTTGCTGAAGCCTTGCTTTATGAATTATTGAAAATATCTTAAAATATGAAATGAACTTTTTTGTAGATGAATGAGGGCCATGGCATCAAAATTTATCAGTCACTAAAATTTAAAATGGAAAAGGAAAGGATATTTAAATTCACACATTCAGCAATAAATCAGAAATCATTCTAAGCAACTAAGTCAAATTGGTCTTTACTCTTACTTAAGTAGAATAAGAATATCATTAAGATAAATTGATATATCTATGAAGAATAAATAAACATTAAACTACATAAAACTTTAAAATGTTAAAAAGTTCTTGGTATAATTTCAAAATTTGGGAATAAACAACTGTAGTGTTAATAACCGTATAGTTCATACTTTTGGTAATTGTAGCCTTTTTCAGTACATGGAAATACTTTGTGATTTGCTTCCTTTGCATTTTTTTTTTTAATTTGTGGCAACTCCCTATAAAATTATTTTTAGGGCCATGATTACATTGTAAATATTTGTGTGTACTCTTAGTGAAGCCATTAGAGCTATTTCTGTATATACAGGAAGTGTAGAACAACCTACGGAATACAGTAAAAGGCTTCAATATTTTTATTGAAGGATCCTGAATGTTTAGTTCTAGATGCTCAATATCACAAAAAAACCCCAAGGACAATATCAACAGCACCAAAAAAAAAAAAAAAAAAAAAAAAAAAAAAAAGTACAGAGTAGGGAAATTTCTTGGGACACCATATTGTGGTAGGTTAATTTTTTGTATTATTTTGGATTTTTGCTCCCTATTTTTATGACTGTCCTTAAAGTTTATCTTCAGAGAAGTTATTAAAGAATTTTTGCAGACATTCTTTAGTTGGTTTCCTGAAATAGCTGAGGGTCTAGCAGTGACATAAATAAACAGTCAACTTGAATTCAGGGCTTTGGCTAGTCTTTCTTACCATCTGTACTAATAAATCAATTTGATGGTGTGGATCACCCTGATGCATTCTTTCCTCTAATGCTGCTAACTTGGAAGGGCTGTTGTTTTACTGTTGAACTTTCATTTGCAATACTGGCCAGCTGTTTTACAAACCCAGATGTTTGAACAGAAAAGATAAACAGATGACCTAACTGATATAAAGAGTTTACAAAGAGCTTTAGTTTTTCCTCTCCATAGTTGATCTTCAGCATCAAAGCTTCGTATGTCTGAAATTCTATGAAGCTAAAAATATTTCAATTAAATCAGCCCAAAACGGACATAAAGGCACATTTCTATAATTTAAATTATTTTTCCACTACCTTACTTGAGGTCTTAATTGCTACAAAAGAACTTATAAAGTGCTTTGTATAGTTGGAAACATATGTTTCTGAAACATATTTTCCTGCTTTCATGTCTTTTACAATTACTATGGATGACACAGGTACAGGGTCATGTTCTGACCTTATTACTATCACATTCATGAAAATTAAAATGAAAATGCTCATGTATAATTGTTTTATAGAAATGCAAATCTCTGGAATTTTTTTTTTAAGAGGGTACACACACTTAATTTACTATGGTATGGGAAACCTCAAGGATTGCCTTGATATTATAAGGCTCAAAGTTTCTGTGAAAGTATCTATCTGATTGCCTATACACAGCCATCTAAAGTGCAAACAGTGTAACAATGATTGCATGCATTAAATCAGGTTTACCTCTGTACGTCATTTTATACAAAATGCAATGTGTGTGGTGCATGACATTCCATCTTTCTCTTTTCCATTTAAGCATCTAAATGGCCACTAACTTTGTAGCATGTGAAAGTCTCAGAATGATCAATAGCTTCACCTCCCTAATGGTAAGTATTTGCATTATGCTTTTATAGCTTGGGAACCAAAGATGACTGTGGCAGAAATAATTTGTAGGCCTTATGTAAACCAAAAATGAGCTGCAGTGGATAACTGGCTGCTGATGTTGATATGATTCTTCTTTAGTGACTAGGAAATTTTTTATGATTTATGAAGTAAGGGGGATATAGTTTATCGACTTGCCCCTCAATCAAAATGCTTAAACAAAAGCCAATGCTTTGGTATGTGTTTTGGACTTCAGAAAGCTCATGTTTATGTATGAGATGTATATGCTTCATGGCAATAGAGGAGGAGATGAAGCTCTGCTTCTCCTTAGCCCTCACAGAAAAGAGACTATCAAAAGCCAGTACAGAGAGAAGCTACTCAGGAAGCAATTCAGAATACAGATCTTTTTTGGTTCTCTGGATCACTCGGTATAAGCAGAGCTTTGTGCCCCAGTGGTAGAGCTCCAGTGTGTTATAGCTGCTATGCAGGTGTAACATTGAGCCCTGTAGAATCAGGCCAATTTAAGAACCTAACAGTTTGTCTTAGGTTAAATATACCATAGGCTAGATGTTAATATCTGAAACTATAACAGTGCCTTAGCCTCAGCTAAAACACAAGTCTAAATAAACAATAATCTTGACATTTGTTTACCCAGCAAAGTTACTGTACAGTGAGCAGGGATAAGAATTTATATTATTATAGACACTTTATAAAAATTTTCTCTGTGGTCATTTCCATATGATTGATCACCATGATTACTTTCTCACAGTAAGATTATTTTATTGAGAGACAGCTTATTCCCATAGAAGAGTGGTAAGTTAAACTTTGAAAATAGTTGACAGCTATTAGCTATTCCCTGACCAGTGAACACTAAATACCTAATAAGGAGTAGTGTTATGTAAATAGTGAAGAATTTGTCATGATATGACTAGCTATGAGTTTACATGCAGACAAGTCTTCTAACTCTCTCTATAAGTCAGCTTACATTGCCTTTCTTCTTGTTGTTAAAATATGCAATGGTCTAAGTATTAAGGCTAATTCTTGAGCAGCTACTCTTTTCACCGTGAGATATATCCTTTCAGCAACTTTTTTACACAACTTTGAATCATCTTCTTCTCAAGTTTGGTTAGTAATTTCCCCATGTGTAGGAAAAGTTTTACTGAACTCCAAAGAGACCAATTAAGTCCTTAAGTGGACCATGAAGAAAGGTTGGCATAAGTTAAGCAGTGGGGAAAAGGGGACTACTGGATGCAGAGGCATCCTTTAAGAAAGAGAAGCCAATTCCCAACAAAGAAAAGTTGGGAACTGGCTTCTCTTTTTACCAGAAAAGCCTGGTAGAAAAAATGTTAAACCACCATCAGAAAAGCTGAAAATTATTCTGACCATTATCTTGCTTAAACCATGGAAGGTAAAAAAAAAAAAAAAAAAAAAAAAAAAAAAGCAGTATTTTCTAAAACCCTCCACATATATAAGACAAATACATTAAGATGTAGATAGAATATTAAAGAGTATTGATACATAGCAGAAAAACCAAATCAGATTTGTGTGTCTCAGTCCCCACTATAATACTATTTTCAGAAGTTTCCCAACTAATCTATTCTTCACAGAAGACAAGGGATAAATTCAGTATGACAGAATTTAACCTAAACTTGTAACAGTAACAAATAGAAATAATGAGATAGCATTTTCCTTTAAGTGTTCCAGAGGTATTAAAATCCTAAATTGCTATCCTGTGGAACCCACCCCTATCATTAATGTCTATTCCAAAAGAACAGAAAGTAATCAAAGTGTAACACCAATCTTTAGCAAAGAATCTATGAAAATTAAAGACAACTACATCCTTTTATTTTTAACCTCTGCAGTGAGCAGAGTTCAATTGGTTGGTGTATTAAATAATTTGATAACCTAGATTATTACAGTGGAAGAATGGTACTTGCAGGAACTTGCAATACTGTGGTGGGCTGACCTTGGCCACCCTATCACCCCTTTCGTCAGCTGAAAGGACAGAAAATAACACAGAAAGTAACTTGTAGGTTGAGACAAGGCAGCTTACTAAATCAATAACAAAAGGTTGCATTTGGACATGCCAAGGAAAAAAAACCCAAATGTTTTATTATTGTATCAGCAAGTGGTATCTGGCCAATTTCTTGGAAGCAGGGGTCCAGCATGTATAGTTGTTGCTATGGAAAGTAAATGTTGTAAATAGTAAATGCCCCCCTTTCCTCCTTCTTTTCTTAGCTTTTATATCTGAAAAAGGTATCTTTTCTGAAGGGATAACTGTGTTATCCCTTCAGTTAATTTGGGTTAGCTGTCCTCATCTGTGTTCTTCCCCAAGACCTTGCCTACCCTGAGCCTATTGATGGGGGGAAATGTTGGAAGAGACATGGCTGATGTGCCAGTGTTGCTCAGCAGGAGCCAAAACACTGCTGCATTGCCAACACCTTTCTACCCACCAATGCAAGGCACTGTGAGGGTTGCTGTGAGCAAATGAACTCCGTCTCAGCTAAATTAACTGTATTCAAAACTAATGCAGGAAAGATCTGTGATAAGTTATGAAATTTGCTCATAAATAATATAAACCAACTGAAAATTGACTGTGAAGAGTTCCAGAAAGATCTTACAATATTGAATGAATATATTGAAATTATTTGTCAAGATAAAGTCTATGCCAATATAAAGCAATTTACAGAGGCAAAAAAAAGCCTTAAAGACACTATTATACTACTTGCCAGGAAAGAATAATATCAAACAGTTTTCTCAATGGTCAATTCAAGATTTAACAACACCTGAAATGCCATACAAATTAATAGGAAGCAGCAGAGAACTGAGACTAAATTAGAAATCACTGTCACTCTGCTACTGTACAAATTCACATTTAAAATACAACATATGGTTGAGGTTATTTCAACTAAACCAGAAAGCAGCAGAACTAGGAAAATACAGAAAATAGTGAAAACAATCTTCAAATGAGAAATCGGCTGCCTTCAAAGAGAAATTAAATAGCCAGGGACCTTTTGGTTCTTGAAGAAAAGTCAGCAGATAGAAATGTTCTGAGGACTGTAAAATCATCAACATAAAGAGATACTGAGTAAGAAATTATCAAATTTTTTCTGAGTATTGAAACTACGTGGCAAGATTTTTGCTAGTGGGGGTGGCTGTAAGAAGACACCAGAAGCTGCCCACATCTCACTCAGACAGAGCCAGTTCCAGCCAGCTATAAGCTGGACCCACTACAGGCCAAAGCTGAAACAATCAATGACATCAGACATTTCTCTGTGACAAAATATTTAAGAATAAAAAATACAGTGCAGCAGCTCTAAGACAGGGATGAAAAAATGACAGAAGCAACTCTGCAGACACCAAGGTCAGGGACAAGGAGCAGGAGGAGGCACTTCAGGGGTTGAATTCTAAAGCCATCATGCAGACTGTAGTGAGACAGCTGTGTCCCTGCAGCCACTGAGGTCCATAGTGATGCAGACATCAGTATCAACCTGCAACCAACAATATCAACCATGCTCCCATGGTGGACCAGGCAGATATGCCCTGAAGGAAGCTGCAGCCTGTAAAGTGCCCACACAGGAGCAGGCACCCAACAGGACCTGCACCCCATGGAGAGAAGTACATACAGGTGCAGGTTTTCTGGCAGAACCAGTAGCAAGGACTGATGTTAATTTAATGAAAGCTGTATCCTATGGGTGGCACCCTACACCAAAGCAGTAAAAAGGATGAGGAAAAAGGAAAGGCAGAGATGAAGAGCTTTGAACTGACTGCAACTACAATTTCCCATCTCCCTCTGTGACCTGGAACTAGGGAGAGATAGGACTGAGTTGAGCACAGGAAGAAGGGAGGGGTGAGGGTAAGATGTTTCTGGTTTTGTTCTTATTTCTCACCATGATTCTCTTTTACAATTGATGTGTAATAAATTCATTTCTCCAAGTGAAACATGTTTTGCCCATGACAATATTAAGTGATCTTCTTGTCGTTATTTTAACACATTATATTTTAATTGAATTTTCTCCCTCTGTCCTTTTGAAGTAGTGGAGTGATAGAGTGGTCTGATGGGAACCTGGTGTCTCAGCCAAGGTCAGCCCATCACATCCAAACATATGCAATACTGAGTGTGCTTGTTAAATTGTCAGGAAGCAGGTTTAAAACAAAATCAATAGAACATGTTTTGACACAATAGCTATCCTTCAACTAATTCAGAAGCAGTAACATACAACCATTAGCCATATTGCTGGGTCACAACAGTCCAGCCCTTCACAACAAGAAGAACAAGTGCTGTATCAGCACAGGCATGTGGTCCCTGTTTTCAGAGATCAAGTTAATTCCCTGGCAGGCAACTACCCAGGAGCTAATTTGCTCCTAGATCCTGTGACAGGTAGATATGCTTTTATTCATTCTGTAGTTCCCCAGGTACAAAACAAGTAGAAGACCTGTTTGTTTTGCTTTCAGAAATATGGGAAGGATTAAGTTTTTACTCTTTGTACAGTGAGTTTACAAATTAAAAAAAAAGAAATTGTCCCATCAAAGTTAATGGGATCTCTGTGGCTAACTTTTGTAAGGCCAAGTTATTTATCCATACATAGGCTGTTGCTGTAAAAACTGAACTGTACTGATTTGCATCTTTTATCCTAAGTATTGGTGAGGGGTAGTTTTTTTGGTTGGGTTTTTGGTTTTTGTAGGTTTTTTTCCCTGACTTTCCTGGAATGAGCTTCCTTTGCTTGATCTCTACTCAAGGATTCCAATTTTTTTTATTTGTCTACAACGAAAAATTATATTTCCTTTATATACTCAGATCAGGAATTTTCCACTTGAAGTACTGAAAATTGGTTTGAAATAAGGTGGATGGAGGGGGAGAGGAGGTAAAATAGAAATTTTTCAATAGACACCTAAAAGCAAAATGTACTTTTTTATAAATTGTTAATGTTCCTAGTTTTAGAAATATGACATACAGTTTAAAAATAGTTGTATGGGTTGCATTTTATAGGTGAAGTGGTTACATTCATACATTTGAGGATGAATTCTTAACTTGTTATCTTAAATTATAGACATCTGCTGAGCAAAAAAAGAGAAATTAGGGATCACTGATAGTGTAAATCAGATTAGCAAAAGGAATTTTAGGGAGATGAAGTTCTGTCTTCTGACATGCATTTTAGCCATTCTTCAAAATTATTAGTCTTTTCTGTATTTCCACAGTAATCAAATGGATCCTTATATTTCAGACGTATAATACTCTGAATGTGTACTTCATGATTATTATTCTACACTATTCTAGAAAATCACTAAAAGTTTAAAAGTATTTCGGCCTGAATATAAGTAAGGATTTATTGCAAGTCCTATCATAGAACAACTTATAGTATTCGTGTGCATTACAGTGAAACTATGAAAATAGAATGATCACACTGATCATTCAGTGGTCATTCATAAGTGTAGACTATGGCACAAAATAGGAACAAGTAAATGAAGACTGAGTTTTCAGATGCATTGGTAGAATTCCAACCTGGTAAATTAAAGGAATTAAGACATGACAGAGAGGAAAAGTGCAGAGGTTGAGAAACGGAAGGTGAGAGATCATCAATAAACCTTGAGCTAAGCAGTAAGCGCTAAAATCATGAGTAGGCACTGAGCTATTTGAATAGCAAATGCTGCTGGCAGAAACGTAGTGATATCTGGCCTGCAGGTATGTGAATGACATCTACCCCCATCTACTGAGACATTGCACTAGAAATAATTATGAATCCTAAATGTAAGTCACCTACACATTTCTGAAACCTCACCTTAGATGGCATTTTGTTATTTCATTTTGTGGTGATTTACAATTGCACTCTGTGGCTGTTATGACAGATTACACAAACAAAAAAATGTGGAATATCAGCAATTTAGAAAAAAATTTTTGCTTAAAAAAGCCTTGGATCAAAAGAAATTTTTGATATAAACATTGGTCTGCATTTAAGTAAGTTTGTTCCTGGAGATGTGCTCATGAATTTTCATAGAATCATAGAATTGTTTGGGCTGAAAGGGCCTTGAAAGATAACCTAGTTTCAACCTCCCTGCCATGGACAGATTCACCTTCTACTGGACCAGATTGTTCAAATCCCCATCCAGCCTGGTCTTGAAACCTCCCAGAGGTTTTGCATGTGTGTGAACGTGTATACACATACCAGCTAAAGAGAAAAAAAACCTGTTTTCTTAGATGAAACAGAAACATATATTCTCCTTCCAGCCTTATTTTGACAGATAGATTCATGGGTATTTTCATCTTTAATAAAGTACTAATGAAATCCCTTGAAATGTAATGTACCTCACAAAATAGTAAATGATAACAACTGATGCACAACCCTTTGTGATTCAAGTCTTACAGGTAACATCAAATCTCTAATATGAATGTACTGTGCTATATAATACTCTATAAACACACTAAATAACAACAGATGTAGCTTTTACCTTACTGAATGAAAAAGTATAAGTGTTGCAACTGCAGAGTCTTTTCTTTCTTTATCAATTCAATTACATTTACATGGAGCTTTCACAGGCATTTTAAAGGAATAAATTGGTACCCTGAAAATACTAAGGTCAATGCTAAATCCAAAAGCAGAACATCCATAGCTGTGTGGTTCTGCATCTGAGTTAATTAGCCCTGCTGTTAGCGCTAATGAGCCTGGGCAGTGTGCTGCAGTAATGCAACCTCCCTGTTTTTGCACCATGAAGTGCAAGCGTACCCTGATTAGCAGGCCAGGAGATAAATATAGTGTGTCTGTAAGCCTGCCTTTTTCCAAGGAAATTGAGGTTTACAGATTTTACATGGCTATTTGAAAACACATACTTTAACCAGAGTTTGTTGTGGCCATTTTGAGGACATATAAATATATATAATTTGATGGATTTAGCCATCACACATGGTTCAACTTCCCATACTCTTCTTTATCATAAATTTTTAAAATTTCTAACTGGACAGAGATCTCTCAGGCATGTCTCAGTAGTGGCTGAAAAATAACTGTACTTCATCAAATAAAAAAGTTAATAGGGAAGACAATTTTGGTAATTAATATGGTTTTCAAACACTGTAAACACTTTTTGAGAGAATTAGAAACCAGTGCAAAAAGTCAAATTCCTAAGATTTTGCATAATAAGGCTGAACTAAAGGAGACTTCAAATTAGTTTTAAATACAAGCATTAAGAGGAATTCTTCTTTACAGCATAATTTGCTGTATAACTGCATTTTCTATATGTTTCATGAGATTTATACGCTCACAGAGACTTGGGTCCAGCTTTAGTTGAACATCACAACTTGGGTAGAAGCAATGATTGTTTCAAAGTCTAAAGCAAAATATAGAATTCTAAAGCTACTTCCAGGCAATTAATTTTGTCTACCTGAACACTAAATCAAAAATAGCTGATTTATTAATGTAATAATTATATGCTAAGCAATTAAACAAGGATTTCAGTTATAGTGTCATGCATGCAGAATAAGTTTGAGTTCTCTTTTGATAACTGTACAACAATGTTACTTAAGCAGTCTGCTTATGGAATAGACAGATTGAAATCTGAAAAAGATAACTATATAAAAAGTCTAATTATGAAAAAACCCTCCTGACAAATCATGATGAACTGGAAAGCTGAATTGATTAAATATTATATTTAACATAAGAAAACATTTACAAAATATAAAGTACCATGTGTATAATAAATTCTTCTATTAATAGAAATACGTGACATTTTAAATATTCAACTTAACAGCGTGCTTTTTAAGGTAAATGCTTTTTTTTGTTTGCATGCAAGTATTAATTTATGAATTTTTATATTGGAGAAAGCAACTTAATTTACTAGGTATGTGATAAAAAATGTGAGTATTTGATTTCTCATGTAATTTTTCCTGAATTTAGAAGATACAAACACATTGATGTGTATGGACATGGCCCTCTGTAATAGCCTAAAGATGGCCCTTCTTGAGCAAGGTAGTCAGACCAGATGATCTCAAAAGTCCCTTTCAAACTCAACCATTCTGTGATGCTGTAACATGGTACTGTTGAGATGGTCATTTAGCATTTTTCATTGTCACTGATTGAGATCTTTCTAGAATATCTTCTCTCAAAATTTTCCCAGTGAAATTTTCTGGAACACATTTCTGTATGAAATTTAAGTATTTAAATATTTATTTTATTTTGCAACAGAACAAATTTCAAAGTGTCCCTTTCCAGCAAGAAGAAAATTTGATCCAAAATAATATCTCTAAGTAACATTAACTACCAATAAAATATAAGGATTATTTTTTTTTACAATGAGAGAAGAACTCAGGGGAGTTGCTCACACACAGATTGGTGGATACAGAAACAGGGTGGACAATCCCTCTTGCTGCCTACCCCACATTCCTGTCTGCAACAGAGCTGGTCTTGTATAACCCAGCTGGAGCACTTTTGTCAACACCAGGACAACAGTGGCTCCTGCAGGGAAGGCTGTTTTATTTGCTGTGGACAGGGCAACTGCTCAAGTCATAGTGCATGTACAAGGTGTAATGCCATGGCCTACTCATTGGATTTAGGGCAAGGCAGTTTGATTTTGTCTGGGTAGGACCTGAGAGAAACAACAATATTCTTAGGAGGTTCAATATTGCAAGCTTTAGAACATGAGGAATAAGGTACCTAGCAAATTTTAAAAGAACATCCAGACAAAGTAAGGCCCTTCTCAGATGAAAAGGGAAAATTTCCTAGACCCTCAGAGCTGGGAGATTTCCTTGACCCTTAGCATTTAATTTTCTGTCAGGACCTCAGGAAAGCCAAAACCCTGATGCCTGACCAGTCTGTCGAGCTCCAGTTAAGGGGGCTCTTCACTGAGCAATCCTTCTGGACTGAGGGGTGTTTTGACTGACTTAGGGAAATACAACAGCACAAGCAGGTCTTCCCAGTTTATGACCCCTCAGGGGGTCTTCCTCTTTATGTGAGTATGTTATCCCTCTGCCTAGTAGCCTTGAAGGGCTCACACCCAGTGTTTCCAGAATTATGCCCTTTATTAAAATAAAATTGTGACAAGTTAATGTTTGGTGATTGCCATTGATAGTATCTGACTGCAAAAACATACTCAAAGCAATACACAGACAAGCTCAGAAACCCAGTAAAATATTCACCATGCATGGGTATGGTTCTTACCCAACAGGCATCCCTATGGGGAAGAAGACAAATGCAGCCCGTGACTGATCCTGTCCATTAAAATGGAGTCTTCCCTAACATTTTTCCCCATTCTTAACTTATTCTTTAACTTCTTCTCTATGTTTAGGTGGAAACTGAGTGACTCTAGTCATAGATACCTCTGTTACCTATTGTTGTAAAATTCTCTCACTTTGCTTTTAAAGATACAGTCAAAAAACATAGAGTGCATGTCCAGTGAGGGGAGATGGTACCTTGGAGGCTGGTACCTTTGGCATGGAGGGGTGCCAAATACCAACTGTAATATATTAATATATTACAGTTAGGCTATAATGAACAACTTCATCCAAAGAGAAAGATTTTGGCACAGTACTGGGAAACTAGAAAGACATTACCTAGCTGCCATCAGTTGAATTTAGTGGGATGAAACACACAACCGGAACACTGCAACTCATGGCTTATAAGCAGATCAAAACACAGGCGCTCAAAGAAGGGGCAGGGGAAAGAGTTGTCCCATGTGTAAAAAATAGTGATTGTTTCCACTAAGCTGTCTTTGGAAAGCAGTGTAGGATAGATTGAGAGTTTGTGGATAAAAAGTAGAGGCCAAGCCAATAACTGAAACCTCTTGGCATGTGTTTACCCCAATCAAGGGTAGTCTGTCAGTGAAGTTCAACTACAGGAAGCATCATGCTCACAGGCTGTACCCAGTCTGGGCACTACTCTGTGAACAAAATAGAACAGCAAGCTATAAACTGTCCCAAAAACTCTTGGGGTGCACTGAAGATAGGTTCATATGTGGGTGGAAGCCCAATCAGATGCAAACCCGTACTGGATCTGTTGCTTCCCAACACACATAAACTAACTAGAGAGATCAAGGTTCTTGTCAGCCTAGGTTGCAATGGTCATACTGGTTCTTGCTTCAGTTTTCAGTCTTCATACATCCCTGAACATCAAGTCCTTCTCATAATTAAAGAACACCATATTCGTGACCCCCTGAGGACCCTGAATAGGCATAGGTCCATCGTGAGATGCATCCTGTAGTCCTGAGGGAATTGGCTGATGCAGTTGCCAAGCCACTCACCACTATATTTGAAAAGTCATGGCAGTCAGGTAAAGTTCTTGGTGACCGGAAAAATGGCACCCATTTTAAAAAAGAGTAATAAGGAGGGACCCTAGAAACTATCAACTAGGCAGCCTCACCTCAATGCCTGATAAGATATGGAACAGATGCTCCTGAAGTTATGTCAAAGCAGATATGGCAGGCACGGAGGTTTTTAGAGATAATTAATGTGGCTTCACGGAGGCCAGATTAAATACAGCCTTAAGTGAATCAAATACTGAGCAATAAGATGTTTCAAAATAATTTTTATTTTGTCTTGGAATTTGAAAGCCTTGCCCTATACTCTCACATACTGAAATATCCCTGAGGTAGTCTTGATAGTTGTTAGATGCTCCTGATAAAAGGTCTTAACTTTTTACTCAGAGGCAAAATTTTGAAATTTTATGAAATTTCTAGAAAGGAGGAACAATTTCAGTTTATGCTTCTCTGAAACAGTTTTATTGATACTATTTTGTTGTTCACTCTTCTTTCCCAGTCTGTGCTGCTTTATTTTTCAGTGTAGCATCTGAACACAAAATTCAGTCACTCACTTAACTTAACTTGGGTTAAAATTGGTCCCTTCATGAACAGTGTTTAGGTAATATTTTTGACTGTTCTCCTCACATCATACTGGTTTTTTTTCCTTGAAGCAAGTTTAAAATTACTGTTTTCTGAAAGAGAGTTCTTCCTTATTTTTTTTTTTACATGGCAAAATCTCCCATTTAGTAAATGTAAGGCATTGCTGAGAATTCTTTTATATCTCTAAAGAAAAAGAATGAAAATTATGCTAATTCTTTCCTCAACTAATTACTGGCAAGTTCATAGCATCTGTTCTGAGTGTTGAAATTGTACAATGAAGCATGAGAGAGCATAGATTTTAGCATTTGTCTTC
The DNA here is from genome assembly GCF_023055355.1 of Agelaius tricolor. NCBI lineage: Eukaryota > Metazoa > Chordata > Aves > Passeriformes > Icteridae > Agelaius > Agelaius tricolor. Next base: position 22,720,824 of record NW_027269264.1, on the reverse strand, counting down.
TTCACTGGGGTTGATTTTAAAAACAGTATGGTTTGCTGATGTGGCACTTTGAAGTCCATCCTGGAAAGTGCCACAGTATTAGTTAAGGCTAAAGGTTTGGAGTTGGTTGAGCATTCATGATTTTTATTTTATATTTTATTTTATTTTATTTAGGCAAAGGCTGAAAGAATGTGCAAAAGGACTGAAGTTATCATTATTGAGCTTCTGTCCCATAAGACTTCACTGGATATTCTATTATATTATTCAATTTCCCATTGACCTGATTTTGTTCCCCTGACTATAACAGTCAGAGTATTGCTCAGAATGCTCAGGATGGCTTCTGTAATAAAACCAGATAAACCTAAAACCTCCCCCTGTGCAGTTTAAAGTATAGGCGAGTTTTAAATTGATTGACTAAAACAAAAACCATCCTCATTCCTCAGGGAATTTATCAGTTGAACTCAGGTCACACTGTGAGTTCTTACTTCAGTGTCCAGGGATTCAGTATTGAAAATGATGGAAGTGATGAATCTTGGTCTTATGAAAACCTTGAGGGATACAAAATTTTATTAGGTGGCAGATGCAAAACACAATGAACCTTCATCCCAACCATTTTATTCCTAATAAAGCGTCTATCTGAGTCAAGCTAATTTCCCCCACTTGTCTGGGAATCTGTGTAAAGATCTATTGCTCACATAAATTCTGGTTGGTTTTTTTTTTTCCACCTCTGAGTTCTGTTATGGTCACAAGTTAACACAATAAAGTCTGAATGAGATAATTTCTACAGTCAGGACAGACTACTCTTTCTTGAAGTTACATTGATTTTGAGCTGTTCCTGTTACCTGCCTTGAGTAACAGGACATGTACAGTCAATTAGAGCAAATTTACATATGCTGGTCTTTGTACAACTAGCACTGTATTTTCTTTTCCAGCATATTTTATGCATTTTGAATATTTAGAGTAGTTTAAATTTACTGAATATTTCATAGTTGAAAGACTGGGACTGTCAAATTCTTACTTCCACTATAGGAGGAATTAATTAATTTCATGCTATCAAGTGATGTGCTTTTTTTCACATACAGAACAATTTTTACATGCATGAAGCTATTTTTAAAAAGAATATTACTGTGATAATATTCATAGCTGGATAAGAACAAGCACCCTTTGTAATTACTTGTGTTGCAAATGTATCTTTGGGTTCTTCTTTTTTTCATTAATCACCAAAGCAGGAAAAAACCCACACTGAACAACACATTTTTATTCTGAGATAAAGTTATATTTGAGGAACTACCATTTTAATTTCAGGTTTTTTCCTACCACATACAGTATTAACTTTAAAATTGAAAACTTCTCCAAAAATTAACCTTCAAAACGTTCACAAAAATTGAAAAGCAAAAATTACCATTCATGGAAAAATTGCTAAGTGAAAATTAAAATGTCTGCACTTTCTTGTACATCAGTTAAGACCATGTGACCAACATGAATGGGATTGCTTAGCATGTTGGGGAGTACCACCAGAAACAGTCCAATATTCCTTAGGTAAATAGTCACACAGACTTGTACACTGTGAAATCCCAAACACTCTTAAAAATTGCTGTGAGATGTTATCAAACAAGAGCCATTTACATATGCCTTGAACCCAAGCTCAGTGGTCACATAAGCCAAGCTTGATATTTATGGAAATGACAGGTTTCCTATGTGACAGGTTTTTTTGTGCTACCACTATTGCTACAATTGGCAACAGATACAGCTTTGCATGTCTCTAATCCAAACTATGACTAATCAAAAATCAAGGTGTGATGGTGGTCACAGGGGTTTTTCAGGCAAAGGAAGAGACGAGAATGTTGACCCTATGTTCAGAAGGCTTGATTTATTATTTTATGATATATATATTACATTATAACTATACTAAAAAGAATAGAAGGAAAAGCTTCATCTCAGAAGGCTAGCTAAGCTAAGAATAGAAAGGAATGAATAACAAAGGTCTGTGGCTCGGACAGAGAGAGAGAGCCAGCTCTGCCGTGAGTGGTCACTAATTCCGAACATCCACACCAGACCAATCACGGATCCACCTGCTGCATTCCACAGCAGCCGATAACCATTGTTTACATTTTGCTTCTGAGGCCTCTCAGCTTCTCAGAAGGAAAAATCCTAAGAAAGTATTTTTCATAAAAAGATGTCTGTGACATCAAGGGACAAGTATCATGAGTTACCTTTCTTATAATTTTATATATATTTTGTAATTTTTTTGCACCTACCACATTCATGTGTTTCTCGATTGTGAAACTTTTGTCATCCAGTAGTAATAAGAAAGGGATGATAATGAAATTTTATTGTTTCAGCCCATTTATTCCAAGAAATATAAAATACTTTTTTTGTTTTGATAAATAGCAAGGTCAGTCAGTCCTTGTCCACACAACTGTGACATGCCTGGGGTCTCTCAGAGGATGCAGGGCAGCTCACTTGACTGAAGTGGTGGACAGACAGAAGTCCTGTGTGGGACAAATGGCAGGTGGGGGAGAGCCAGTGTGCCAGGGTCTGACTGATGAAGCTAACAATGTGATGGGAATGAGGTACAGACCAGCCAGCTCAGGTGAGGCAGTGGACAAAGTCTTCTTTAAACTGTTTGAGAAGGTGTCTGTTGCAGAGCTACGACACCTCCTAGAAGGACAATTTGGCAGGACATCAGTAATCAAAACATCTGCAGAATTTTAGAGGGAACTTCCCAGAAAAGAAACTGGATGCGCTTAACAGGAGTGACACAAAGCTGGACCTACAGTTTGCTAACAAGGAGGCAAAGGATGGGCATGTGGTAATCAATGGTATCCTCAGCTACAGTGATCATGAAGTAATGGCCTTTGAGCTCCTGAGAGGAATGAGAAAAGAACACACAGAAACTGAACTTCACAAGAACAGATTTCAGTTTATTCAGAAACTTGAAGATGGTATTCCAGTTTCTGAAAACGGTTCTGAATGACAAACCAGGACAGTTTATCCCAATATTCAGAAAATCAAAATTGCTTTGGGTAAGTGGGAAAATCCCAGCATAGCTCCAAGGGAGAAAAGGAAGCAAAAAGGGGTGAAATAGGGACAGGTTACCGAAGAAGAATTCAAAAATCCTTGTGTGGTAGTCTGTTGTTCGGTTATATTTGTTTAAGTCTTTATTCAAATTGTTTGTAATGGTTCACTCTTGTATGCCCCTTTTTCTCTTCAAAGTGGTTAAGTCTTAAGTTGTGCCTTCCCCTTTCCCTATCAATCAACCCTTATACCTACCCCTTAATCTAGTTCTTTCTATGCCAATCCTTGTAATCCTGCCCCTGATACCCATCCATCAATGTAGACCCTACCCCTTTATCCAGAATCTTCCCTGTCATTTATGGAACCCTTAACCTCCCACTTGTTGTGTGTGTACACTCTCCTCCCCTCATGTATGTTATTGGTTATGTGATGATGTAAGTCCCACCTCATGCTCCACCCTGAAGCTAGCCCATTGGTTGTAAGGCTTTCTCCTCCCCAGAGCCAGCCCCTCTTTATAAGTTGTTGCAATCTATTGCTTGGGTCACTTTGCTCAGAGTTCTTTGTTCGGAGCTCTCCCTGCTTACTTGTGTGCTTCTTTGTAACACCTGTTTTTTCTCCCTCTGGGGTGAGGGATAAAGGCCACTTGAGAACTGCAAGCAAGAGTCCCTCCTTCCTTCCTTCACCACGATCCAGTCAACAAGGATTTTACCCTCAGATAAGAGTGTCCTCTGCTCAGCCACTCCTGGGAGGGTCTTGGTGTGCTGTGAACCGCTACCCTCTGCCTGCCAGTGGCGTGAGGCAGGGAGCGGCCACACGTGACGCGCGCTAAAAGGAAAGGAGTCAACCTAGCCAGCTGGCCCCTTCTCCCAAAATCGAGGTGTGGCATCATCCCTGCCCTTCACAGATGCAAAAGATGGCTTCAGGAAAGTTAAACTCAGCTGAAGTTGGAAGTATATGATAGGCAACAAGGACCTCCATCGCTACATGAGTCGGGGAAAGCTAAACAAAGGCAAAATGCTACTGCTGCTGCTGAATGAGGGCTGTTGATTTAGTGACAGTGGAGAGAGAACATTGAGGTATTCACTACCTTCTTCGCCTCAGTCCTCACTAACAAGCTGTGACAGACCTTGCACTTTAGTGACAGGGCTCAAAGAGGAGGAGATCTACCAAGCAAGAGTGAGGGCTGTGACTCAAAGATTGCTTTGCAAGACATCACTCCTCATGGGTCTCTAGGATCTGCTGGGCAGTACAAGGAGAGTTGAGGTAACAGGCCAATGTCCCTTCTAGGTCATTTTGTGTTAGATTTGAAGTGTCATGGAGACTGAGTAAAGCCCTTGGCAACTGGAGAAAGACAATTTTTACATTCATCTTCAAAACATAGGAAAAAAAACAAGTGGAACCGTGGCCCTCAGTTTCATCTCCGAAAAAGTAATGTTTTGTACATTACTAGGCGCAAGGGAGAAAAAGGAAATTTAGGATAGCGCAGATCAGCTACGGGCAAAATTGATCTGCCCAACCTGATTCCTTCAGTGATAAAATAACAAAATATGTTGATGTGGGTAGAATACTGGTCATTATTTACCATTATTTCCATACCCACTTTTTCTTATTGGCAATCTAAATTATAAACACTCAGTAGCAGAGAATTTCTAACACTCTGTTCAATGAAGCAGAACACAAAACAAGTTTCCCTGAAGCCACACTGCCGTATTTGGTTCTGCAAATGAATGGCTTCACAGAAAGTAAAAAACCAACATCTGACTGCACCAGACACAGTGAATAATTGTACTATATGATTGTTTTGTTTACACTGTAAATTTCCTGCTATACATCAAAAGACATTTATCTAGTTGAATTTCACATTAATGTTCAAGAGGCCATTCAACGCTAGTTTCAGTGACTTCAATGAACTATGTAATTTATTCCCATTTTGTACTTAAATCACAAATTTATGTGAACTTTCTGTTCTTTACCTTTGCTATCATGTATTTAGGATGTTAAAGAAAGAGCATGGAGAATGAGGTCTTGTATGCTAGCAAAAGGCCAAATTCAGTCACTTGGTAATCATGTGCTAGCCCAACAGCAAAGATCAAAATCACTGTATTATTACTTACAGCTCTAGGGATAGTAGCTTGGGATTTATTTTTTATTCAATGAGAGGAAAACATTTTAAAACATTCTTGTTCAGCCCACCAGTGGCGACCAAATTAGGAAAAATCTTCATTGCTCATCTGGTTTTTCAGGTATATTCTTGCTGTTATTAAAGCTTTTTACATAAAAGCTTTTTTAAGTTTTAAAACTTATGGTCATATTATAGAAACAGAGCCAAGATACTTAAGTTCCTCAAAGCTTTAGTTAAGGCTCACCAAGTCTTTGTTTCCTGGGTTCATACAAGATAAAAAGTTGATTGTAATAATATGTTTGGGTTTCTTTTCGTACAGAAAGAAGCTTTACTAAATTATTTTTAGTTTAATTTTCCACATTTAAAACAAGAGAAGAGCAAGAAAAAAACCAGTGTACTGCATTCCTGTTTATTTAAATTCAGTGGTGATTATTAGTTCATAAAAACACAGTTCTGAAAATAATTAGTCTAATGTTGTTACAGAAAAAAATCTGGTAAATTTTTCAGGTTGTAATAACAGCTTTATAGCTTCAGTAACTATATTTGTGAAGTTGGGTTTTATTTGGTTGTTAAATGTGACTGCTAAATTGACACGCTACAACTCTAAGTGCACTGTGACTCTGTAATATTGCACATTAAAATAAAAAAAAGGCCACTGTTACGTGAATTTAGGCATGTATTAAAAATACTCAGGATTCTCAGAGCAGTTACTGTGCAATTCACTGGTCAAGTAAATAAAACAAAGAGAAATTCAAACACAACCTAAAATGTTAATTAATCTGCTCTGGCCAATTTCTAAGAAGCCGTGGAAAGTGTGCCTTTCAAACTTAGTGTGCCTTTCACCAAGACATTGAAGCATCATAGGCTGGCATGTCAGTGATCACATAATTACTGAAGAGAAGACACTTGCCAGGTTTCAGTGTAAGGCAACTAAAGAAATGGTTGGTTAGAAGCACAGAAAGATTGCGTTATATAGTATCTACCAGATGTCACATTTTAAGTCAAATCTCACAAATGACTAACCTTCAGAAAAGAAGTCTTAAAGTCACAAGCACAGGCATTAGCTCTCTAATATCTTAAAATATATTAAAAAAAGAAGTTCATTTCTTTCAGATGCAAACTAATGCACTTCACCATATAATTTTGTCCTCAAGAAAACCTAAATAACCATTTCATATTCAAAAACACCTATCTGAACAGATTCTTAGGATGTGCAGATCTTATACTGATATTCTTTTCACACTTTTGAACATGGAAATTCATAATTTCTTGAAGTGACCCATAAGCAGTTGCCTTCCAGTAGTACATACTGTATAAAACCCCAAGTAGGAACACAGATCTGTAGAAAGTTGCACTTTGTTAGCAGTCTCTATTTGACAGCAGTCTTAATTTTCAATGTCATTATTTTTCAATATTATTTTATTGTCAGGAAATTGGACACACCTTCTTGCCACACTTTTTTTTTTCCTCACAATTTGCGGTACAGTTATGTCCCATGCAGGCATTAGAATAATAAATAATATACAGAATTTCAGGGAATTTTTTAGTAAGTGTTATGATAATGGAAATAATTATTCTTAATCTCCTTTTTCATTTTCAGTGAACTTACTTAGCATCTGCTTTTGTATCTGAACAGATCATCCCATGAAGCTGTCTATCTGTGGATGGTAAGGAGTGGATTTCAAAAAGAAAACTTTCAATATCCTATATGCTTATTGTTAAATACATCTTTTCTCTTTTAAGGTTTTCAAGGGTCTGAAGAAGTCCATGGTTTTTAAAAGTTTTAACTGTTTGATATTTGCAGCAGTATAATATATGGAAATAAATATTTTGATTTATATAATAAGCTAATCAACATAACTGAGCATTTTTTTCCATGGTCTCCCTGGTTCTTCTTGTATCTTAACATAAAAGAATGAGATCACATGTTCAGCAGGGAATTTATTATATACACTAGAGTGACATCTGTATCCCTGAATTCTACCAGTACAATTTTAGAAAGCTTTGTTCAAAGGAAAAATTAAAAGGAGGGAAAACAGCAATAATTCAGTCCTTTAGGAGATTTAGACTTGTCATTTAAATTATAAAATAACAGTGCTAATCAGGTTTGTGCTGTATTGGTCAGGAAATTAGAAACAGAAAGTGAGAGGCAGGGCCCACCAAAAGTGTGGGAGGGATAGCCAGACTCTTCAACACCAAGATACGCTTTTATTAAATGAAGAAACAGACAGATGAGGAAAACCTTGCAGTGCCTAACAAAAGTTAAAGGCCAGGAGTTTCATTTGAAGTCAAAATAAAACTGTCCAGATCAGTTAAGGAAGTTAAAAAAGTAGCAGTAACTTATTTCCTTCCTGTACTCCTTAATTCCTCAATATAAGCTACAAATATGAGATATTTTACCCTTCTGCTCTTTCAACTTTGACAATATACAAAAGACACATTATTACCACTTGAAAACAAAGTTGAACCGTGAGTGAAATCTGGAGTCATTTTAAAAGGCATTTTGTCCAAATGAATCCCCTCAATCCAGCAGGCTTTGGAAATCCTATGTATTTATGTTTCGAGTCTATCCATGAAACACTCCTGTGCCACTTGGACTGTGAATGACCAACAGACTTTCCCTGACAATTTATGAATATGGATGTCCTTTCTCTCACTGGACTTGTACTCTTTCACTACTAGTTATGGTTCTATAATTATACACCTTATTGTAATTATAGTTTTAAAATAATAATTTAAAACTCTAATCAGATTTGCTTTCCCTTTTATGTTTGTGTCTCTTTATTAGGAGTATGTTAGAAGGGATCATGTCTTTATATTTCAATTTATATTCTTAAAAATAAATAATTTATCCCTTCAGAATTTCATAAAATATCAGAGGATGTCTTAATTCATGCTTCATCTCTTATTTGTGTTCTTGAGCTGAGAGCTCACAGGACATACACTATTATCTCTCTGTAAACTATGTATCTGAGGCCATAAACATATGAGTTAAAAGATGAGTTATTTTTCAAGTGTTCTGAAAAAAATACCTTCTTCCTTATGGTGTACTTACTAATAGTGTTTTCTGACTGTAAGTTTCTTTTGAATAAACCAACTATTCATTTGTATATGCTTGACATTACTGTAAAGGTCATCAAATAGTAAACAGAAATGCATTGCCAGCTAATGCTTCTAAGCAAGTCTTTTAATATGCTTGTGTTGATACTGAAATAATTTCTCGGGAACCCTATTCTTCCTAACAAATAAATAGCATACTGATACTAGGAGTCCCTCGATTTTTCTTTTTGTTAGTTTTTTTATCTCTTTTTCCTGAAACAACCCAAAACATTAATTCTTCACTCTTCATCTCCATTCTTCTTATCCCATCAGCTGTGACTGCTGTACATGCTTAGCTTCAAGACTCCTTTTTTACTTTCAGGATTATGGTATTAGTAATAAAATGTAAAGACATACTTCTAATATTTTTTTGCACAAAGTCAAGGCCTAGCAATATTGTCAAAAAGATAGGAAAAGACAGGAAAAACCCCTTCTTGAATCAATCCTCCTACACTCTTAAGTGCTTCTAGAACAAAAAGTTATGAGTACCTGAGTGTATACTTATATTGTAACATCTTCAGAAAATAAGCATATTATTTGGATCCATCTATCAGAAATTTAATGTTGATTATTTACCTCCTGAAAACCATGAAAAATTAAAGGAACAAATCACCAAGAAACATCCAAATCTGAGTTTGTTCTCAAATAGATTTCTTTTTCTGGCTTACTCTTCCTACAGGTAAATTTTGTGTTTCTTTCAAGAGAAATTTTGAATAGTTCATTAGACATTATACATATGTACAATGATCCATGTACAGAGAGATTAACACAAACGAACTCAATTAATCTTCAGAGAAAATCTATTTCTTACTAGTAGAACTCAAACACAGTGAAAGCTGTCATCAAACTACCATTCTCTTATGGACTGTCTTTTAATGGGAAATATTCAAAATTCCGTCCATCAGTCACTATTAATGCATCTCACATATTCATCAAACACTGTGTGGAAATATAAACAGAACTATTTATTACACCTTCCAATAAACAAAAAGTACTAGACTTTTATCCCAAGGAAACATGAAGGTTGTTTCATCTCCCACTGTAGAGCTAGCTACAGTCTTTAGTTGATGAGAGTGCTGTTTTAATAGGCACTAAGCATTTCTTACAAAAAAACTGATTGGTTGATCAGTTAACCCAAATACATAATCTGGTTCATAAATATACACAAGGACTATGAAATATGTGTTATTAAGTGGGAAAAAAAAACCTGCCTGAAATGAACAGAAATCCTAATTTTGTTTAACATTTTGATGTTGCCTCTGAATATATTTAACATCATCTTGCTAGAAAAACAAAAGAAAACCTATGTAAGAAAGGTTGAGTAATTTTTTCTTGATGTTTCTACTGCATTTGTTGATGTATCAGTAAATATTGAAAAAAAAGCTTTCTGAATCTGTAAAAGCTTTCTGTATCAGTAAATACTGAAAAAAAAAGCACTTTACTGAAAGTGCTTTTATATGCACTTTCCAGTTCAGACACTTGGAAAAAAACCCAGAATCCTTTGTATTGATGACGCTTTTGTTATTAAGTATGAGGTATCACTTGAGGACTTTTTTTTCCTACTTCTTCCTTTTCTTTCTCTTCCTTCATTCTTTCCTGTACTACAGACCTTCTAGGTCCTATTGCAGATAGTCACAGAATCTTTTTAAAAATGTTTTACAGCTTAAAGATTCTGATTCCTTTGTTCATTAGTAAGCTGCAATTTCCAGCTACTCACCACTAAAATCACTTAACTTTAAACTCAGGAGTAAGGGAAAATAAAGCTTTCTTTCTCTCTTTCTCTACTTCTTGTTATAGCTATGGTTATACTTTTGTTCTTGTACAAATATAACTTGAATGGTTTTTATTGCTTATCCTCAAATCCTTTGTGTCTGACCTAAGCTGAGGTGTTCAGAGGCTTAAAAAGTTCTTCACAAATGTACAGAAAAAATTAATTTAAATTGAAGCCGAAAAGTTTACAAACATTTCTCTAACAGATATTGTTTGGCAAAATGTTATCTATAATGATGGACTTAATTAAATTGAGATTTTCTTTTGTGTAAACTATACAAAAAATAGAGTATTAATTTCTTTTAGGTAAATTAGAGACTTAAATAAAGACTTGAGTCTTTAAAGAAGACTCCAGTAACTTTACCAGGTGTCTGCAAATAAAAATACTCCTGGAAGGTCATCAAATCCCAATAGAGTTCCACCATGAGTTCTATATGTTAATGTGTATCAAGACAAGTAAATGACTCTCTGAACTAACATGGCCCTTCCCCTTTGTCTTTTGTTTGAGATCACTATTTCAGTGCTCTAAGCTACAGTCTCATATACTCAGTATATTACTTCCCTGTACTTCAAAGAAAGTGCTTTGGACTTTTTGGGACACTTTCTTAAAATGTGTTTACTTGTAGTAGAATAAACCCATTAAAATTTCCTGTGTTTTCACAGAGATGAAAAAATCCTGGCAGTACAGGGAGAAATTATCATTTTACCAGGAGTAAAGAACTCCTGGAAGTTGCTGAAAAGAGAAATGGTCTTAGATATTTTGCATATTTCATAAAGAAGTATTCAGAAAGTGGTTGGAATATGTTCAAATGAGATAGTCAGCTGGAATCTTTTGAAATGTGAGGCAAAGTGAAGAAAAAATGTCCCCACTTTGGCCTCTGATTAGAATAATTACTCATGCTGCAGATTGCCACATCTCAGAAGAACCTTACAAGTGCTAGGGTAAGCCTATGCTTGAACTAAGGTTGGTTTATCTTTGCTTGTTTCATAGCTGGTAGATACTACTCAACCTGTTTTTAAATCCTTACAATGGCAGGGTGTGAACACACTTAGATAATTTTTTTCCATTCCAAAAATACTCCATTTAGAAGATACTCCTTACAAGGGCATAGTCCCTTAGCTTACTACTTTTTCCCTGTGTCAGTCGATTTAGATGATCAGTTGATCATCATCCTCTTTAAAAAAAAAAATACGCAATTGAAGATCATGACACTTCTTACACAATTTTTTTGCACGAGGTAATGACTCTGAATTTTCTCTTATTTTTTACATACACTGTTATAAAACCACTTTTATTTGTCTATCTTCTTTGGAGCATAACTCTGTATTAATCTGTGTGGCCTATATTGTGTATACTGCACCAGGTGATAAACATCATGACTGTCAGCACAAGGAGAATAACTACCTCTTCCATCTTAGCACTTCTCTAATGAAAAATTGATTCCCAGTAGCCTGTCTTTTAACATCATCTTGTTGTCAATCTACATTCAGCCTTTACCACAGTGGAAAAAATGGCTACATTATTTCTGCAGTACTGCTTTATAAGCGGTTACTTTTCAAGTGGAATATTTTTTCTTCCTAAATCTAATGCATTATTCTTATCTCTTTTGAATTTTATTTTTATTATTTTACTTTATTTATCAAAATCAATTGATTTCACTTTTAGTTCTGTACTATAAAGGACCTTCTGTCTCACAGTCCTGAATGTCATATGTAAACTTTCACTGATTTATAATTACTCAATCAATCATATGTTTAGCTTAAATGAAAAATAATACTGAGGAAAGTACTAACTAAAATAAAATCCTTACCCAATCATGTTTGAAACCAAGCAACAATCTTCTGAGATTTTAACCAGCTGTGACCTCTCTTAAAGTAGTAATATCTAAGCCACAGATGCTTAGTTTGCCTATAAAAGATGTGGTGCATTCAAAAATTAAATAGAGACAGGCAACAGCATTTCTGCTGACTAGTCCTTATCCACAAAGCCAATACACAGAAGGAAAGGAAAATGAAATTGGTTTGACACCATTTGTTCTTCACAAATTATTGCTGACCATACCTTATCACCTGATTATCCTCCAAGAACTTACAAATTGATCAATAATTTGTTTCATTACTTCCCAGTATTGAAGTCAGGCTAAACAGTTTACAGCTCCCTAGGTATTGCTTCTCCCTTTTTTTTAATGATAGGAACTGCATTTGACCTTCCCTGCTCTTCTGAGACCTCAACACCATCCACAGCTTTCTAGAGATACTTGGTAATGGTTCATAGATTGGTTCAGCTAGCCATTTAACATTCAGAGGCAAATTTCCCAAAACCCTGAGAATTGCAATATATATAACTTATTTAAATATTATTTAGTCCAAGCTGCTATTATTCTTGTGTTTCCATACTCTTGCAATTAGTTGAGGTATGCATGTGATTTCACTTAACAGAAGTGAAATCAGAAGTGAAATTAGAAGACAAAAGATATGTTGTTCTTTTCAACAGTAACATTTATTTGTCCATATATCTATGAAGCAGAACCTAAAGACCAGCTGATAATTAGAGTTATGTTTTCCCTTATCTTTTTTTTATACCTTTTATCTATTTGCAGCTTTTGAAATAAAAATATCAGTTTTTTTCCATAAGCAGCAAATGTCTGACAGGTGTTTATAAATAGTTAAGTACTGAAAACTGAGCCAGTGATAAGAACATAATTCAAAAGTTGCTCAACAGCAAAAAATGTGTATACTATTAATATTATGAAGTTTCTGTATAAATTTAAAATTACATTTTAAACTGCTTATTTTTTAATTTTCTTGTTGCTATTCAACTTAAATGAATCTCTACTTCAGGCATCCCTTTTGTATAGAAATTTAATTGTACAAGAAAAAATTTTCAATTTCAATATTATACGATTTGTAACTAAAACACTTAATTTTTGTTTTTGAACAGGGTACCTTGTCTCATTAATAGAAAAAATGCTACTTACTTTTGTGTAATTAAATTGGTTGATAACATTTTGATACTATTAGGAAAATAATTTGCTTTCGTTTCACATTTTAAGTGTGAGTGCCCCAATATTTAATACTAAAAATTCTGGATTTCATACTTGGAAGAAATGTTCAATTTGAGACATTGGCCTTTCATATCTATGAAGCAGAACCTAAAAACCTAGAAAAGATTTCTGAGCATTGGCACATGTAGTACTGACTCTAGTTTTAAAGTCTGCTGGAAAGTATTTGTCTTAGAAAATAAGTGGCATTCATGCAAAGGGAAACTCAATCTGTTGAACCATAGCTTGCACCCCTGTTTATAATGCAGTAAGAACAGCTTTACTGCACTACTTCTTATGAACAACGTTAGATATTTTTGCATAATGTCAGAACATGCTTACTAGTTAATTAGGCACAGATAGAGCTATCACACTCTCATGTAATCTCTCCCCAGAAAAGGAGGCCCCCTCAATTCTCTGCATCACTCAAGAAAAGTAAGTGAAACTAGAAGAGGAACAAAGTGGTGTAAAAGGTCCTCAGCTGGCCCAGTACAGTCTGACAGTATAATCCATTGAAGGATCTTGACATTATGTTTCATATGTTGAACTAAGTCACTGTTATGAAGCCGGCATTAAGCACTGAAATATCTAAGAAAAAAAAAAATTCCATAAAAATGACCACTTTTAGGCAAATCTTAACTTATTTTATAATCACTCATCCACTGTATCACCTTTCTACTTATATTATTGTATCACTTTTCCACTTATATTATTGCTTAGGTAGATTGTTTTATGCTGATTACTGCCTTAGAGAGACCTAAAATTACTTTGCATGAACATAAATACTGGCAAAGCATTAATAGAGGAGTCCATTTAATTTCTCACATTTACATCCACATATGTGAAAGCAATAATTTTCTTCTCATGTCCATAAATTTTTGATACAGATTGACAATCCTGGTTGCTATTACCCAGCTACTACCAAAAATCACAGAACTGTTAGGGTTGGAAAGGACCTCTGGAGATCATCCAGTCCAACCCTCATGCCAAGGCAGGATCACCTGGAGGAAGTTACACAGGAACGTGTCCAGGTGGGTTTTCAATGTCTCCAGACAGGGAGAGTCCATGACCTCACCCAGCAGCCTGTGCCAGTCCTCTGCCACCCTCCATGTAAAGAAATTCTTCCTCATGTTGAGGTGGAACGCCTTATGCTTTATTTTATGGCCATTGCTCCTTGTCCTGTCACTGGGCACCACTGAAAAGAGTCTGGCACCATGCTCCTGACACCCACCTTTGAGATATTTCTGTGTATTGGTGAGATCCCCTCTCAGTCTTCTCTACTCCAGACCAAACATTCCCAGTTCCCAGAGTCTCTCCTCATGAGAGAGGAGCTCAGACCCCTGATCATCCTTGTGGCTCTCCACTGGACCCTCTCCAGTAGCTCCTTGTCTCCCTTGTGCTGAGGAGCCCAGAACTGGACACAGCACTCCAGGAATGGCCTCACCAGGGCTGAGTAGAGGGGGAGGATCACCTCCCTGACCTGCTGGCCACACTCTTGCCAGTGCACCCCAGGATGACATTGGCCCTCCTGGCCACAGGGGCACTGGTGGCTCATGGACAGCTTGTGATGCACCAGGAGTCCCAGGTCCTTTTCCACAGAGCTGCTCTGTAGGAGGTCAGCCCCAGCCTGTGCTGGCACTTGGGGCTGTTCCTCCCCAGATACAGAGCCCAGCACTTGTCCTTGCTGAACCTCATCAGGTTTCTGTCTACCCAACTCTACAGCCTTTCAAGGTCCCACTGAATGGCAGCACTACCTTCAGGTGATGTTACGGCTAAAAACATTCTTGTAGTGAAATTCTATGCTGTGAGATAAAACAGATCTTAATGTACTTTCTCACAAGAGGTGGTCAGACCCTCACGGACCTGGAGCTCTCATGAAATTCTAGCAGAAATTTTTAGTATATACATTGCCTTCTGACATCAAAAATTGTTTTCTTCTATTTTAGTTCTTTGCAGCCTTACATTTAAAACATCTATATCTTACAAGATATTGAAAACTCTTCTAAATATCCTTTCTGTCATTCTAACAGGGTAATAAAACTCTCTTAAATAAATTTAGAGAAAGTTTACTTACATAAATGTGAATATTTTTTTCAGTCAGTTCTTTAAAAGTAATACTTTAAGTAATATCTGTTATTATTTACTGTAATGATATAAATATCACAGAGCTGAAGAGTTTGAAGTTTTGAACTGTTATGCTTTGGTTTGGTCTAGAGAGTGACCTTTTTTCAAAGGGGACATAAATATTTTTAGGAAGGAACATTGTTCTGTTTTCTGAATTTCCTGAGTCTGTAGTGAGCTGACCCTGGCTGGATGCCAGGCATTCACCAAAGCCTTTCTATCACTCCCCTCTGCAGCTGTACAGGGGAGAGAAAATATAATGAAGGATTCATGAGTTAAGATAAAGACCAGATGAGATCAGTCATCAAATGCTGTCATGGGCAAAAAAATATAAAGATACTAATTGAATTTGTTAATAAGAAAATCAGAGCAAGATAATAAATAAAAATAGACCTTCAAAGCACCTGCCTCTCTTCCAGCTCTACCTCCTCTAAGTCAACAGCACAGAGAGACAGGGAATAGGGGTTATGGTCAGTTCATCACATATTTTTGCTCCCATTGCTTGGGGAGGGGAGCCCATCCCCTGCTCCAGTGTAGGGCCCTTCCCATGGGACACAGTCCTCCATGAACTTCTCCAGTGTGAGTCCATCCCATGGACAACAGTGTTGCCCAGACTGCTGCAGAGGGCTACTCTTTTGCAGGGCACAGTCCTTCAAGGACAAGCTGCTGTAGCGAGGACTCCTCTCGCCGTATGCCTCCCATGGGGTCGCAGCCTCCTTTCAGGCATCCCCCTGCTCCATGGCTGCAGGTGGATCTCTGCATCTGCATGGGCTGCAGGGGCACAGCTGCCCCACCATGGGCTGCACCACAGCCTGCGGGAGAATCTCAGCTCCAGGACTCTCCTTCTCACTGACCTTGGTGTCTGCAGGGCTGCTTCTCTCACATATTCTGACCTTCTCTTCTCTGGCCTCAATTACAACTGTGCAGCATTTTGTTTTTTTCTTCTACTTGAATATGTTATCAAAGAAGCATTATCATAATTTCTAATTGGCCCAGCCTTGACCAGTGGCATATCTGTGTATGAGGCTGCCAGAGATTTGCTCTGGCAGACATAGAGGAAGCTTCTAGTGGCTTCTTAAAGAAGCCACCCCTGCAGCCCCTCCTGCTACCAAAGCTGGACTATACAAATCCCATATAGAGTCAAGTATCTAGATGAAAGCCCTTAAAAAGCCTATCGAAAGTTGTCTCTAGAAAAGTTTTTGTGTTTTTTTTTCTGTTGGTTAGTTGTCATTCTATTTACTACTACTGATTAAAACTGAAACCAGATTTGATTCAGTTCCCATATAAAGTACCACTCAAAAGTTATGGAGTTAAATGTACTGATTTCATTTACACACAGTTTCCCTTCTTCTGGTCTTTTCTTTCCAATATTTTAGCCACAGAAGAACTCATAACTAGCCTTCCTTAATTTGTTACTTCCTGCCTTCCTGCCTGCCTGTTTCCTGCCTGCCTTCCTGCTTTCTTTCTTCTCCAAGTAGCTTTTAAAAAGAATATAAGTCTACTTTGACTTTTTTTTTCTAAAATGCATTGTAGTATGAGTATAGACTCAATATATCATATCATTACTATCTTAAATCATAATTATCTTAAATAATTCCTCCTACTGCTTTGAGTTAATTAAAGAAAAAGCTGTGGTTTTGCAGGTTGCTTTAATGCAACAGCAGCCCTAAAAGTAAACAAACCTAGAAAACTGAGCCAAGAAGGAAGTGGACAGTGTAGTACATATTTAACTGAGACCTGTTCAGCAGAGCCCTTAGAATCTGGGGTTGCTCTTGGTGATTTCTGGACTCTATTTATTACTCCTGTGTAAGGAATATTTTTGAGATAGCTACATCTAAAAAGATAAAGCAACTTTTATACAAGAAACAAAAAAACATGAAAAAAAACAACCTGGATATAAGAGAACCTGGGAATAAATAAGATTCCATTATTGACTTTAGAAATGTATGGTGTAGATGAGATTGCCTGGTAAACTTCAGTTCAGCACTGTAATATTCATTAAATCCCATGAAAATTACTAAATGTAACATTGTGTTGTGACACGTGTGCCGGGTTAACTTCCAGCTAGCCGCTTCCTGGACTGTGCCTAGCGTGGCTGGCCCTTGCCTGCATTGGCTGAGGGGGCAGCATGGCAGGGCTGCTACAAAGCTGTGAGGCTGCTCCCCAAAGCACTGGGTGTATCTGCACCGAGGACCCAGACGAATGACAGGGAGGGGTCTTCTGTGTGGTTTCTCAAGGAGTTTTAATCCAGGAGAATGGTCAAGGACAGAAGAAAAACATCAAAAGTGTGCACTAACTTAAATACAGGGAGAGTACAAGGGAAGGTTACAAATTTTGTCCAATCGCAAGGAACCTGGAGAGGAGCATCATGCAGGGAATACAAAGCTCAAACCTATGAAACAGGCTATTACATCACACTGAAACACAAACCAGTAGGGAATAACAGGGGAGGAGAACAGTTTGAATTAACTAATTGGGCCTCAGGGGATACAAGACTGGCATGGAGGGTTCCAGAAGTAAAGGTGGGGTTACAATGGGGACAAGGGCAGGGTTACAGTGATAGACATGGAAGGGCCTGGAGTAAAGGGCAGGTCTGTGGGGAGATGGACAAGAGAGGTGGGAGGATACAACTTGGGGCCAAACCATTTTGGCATGGGGGTAACAGAACAATCCATTAAAAATTTGCAAAAGAAAAGCACCCCACCACAGTGTTGTGCACAAGTTTTCTGTAGGTATTTTAGAGCTACCCATGCTGTCTTCTTTGTAGGAACTAATGTAGCAAGTCACAGGGACAGTTATGACCAAAGACACTCATCATCATATAGCTGCAGCATACGTGCAAATCAGAAATGTTTTTGTGCCTTCTAAAAGTGTGTGAGGAAGAAAGTTATACAATTCTGTCAATCAGATGGGGACAAAATTCATTTGGGATAGTTAATTATACAGAAAAAATTGCATCTATTTAATTTGTCTTGTGAAAGAATAGTAAACAAATATTTAAAACAGGAAGAATTCCAATCATTACTACTATGGGAAATAACATCTAGTTGTCCTGATTATAAAAGGACAATTTACATCAGGCATTTAAAAATATAATAAATATATAGAAAGCATATAAATTATATATGAGATTCCAAATTTAAATATTCATACTGGAATATACTTGGGTAGAATCTTAGCCAACCCACTACTCCTGACTATGGTGCCTGTTCTGCTCTGTTTACAGGCATTTTTTCCTTAATGAATTGTCAAAGCAAGCAACAGAAAAATCCAGAACTCAAGATAAATGTTTAGAGTAAAATATATTCCATTCACAGACAGTCATTGTAGTTTTTATATTTTATTGAGTTTACTTGCTGATTTTGGCAGCAGGAAACGACTGCAGGAGATGCTTCTGTGAGTAGACACCAGCAGCTGCCCCCAGGCTACACAGAGCTGCCAGCCAGCACTAAGGCTGTCCCACTGTTGGCCAAAAATGAACCTCTCAGTGAGGTTTGTAGTCACTCTGTGATAATATATTTAAGAAAGAATAAAAAATCAGCTGTGAAACAGCAGTTGGGAGAAAAGAGTGAAAATATGTCAGAGAAATGGCCCTCTAGACACCAAGGTCAGTGGAAAAAGAGGGGAAGGAGGTGCTCTAGGCACCACAGTAGAAATTCTTCTGGAGTACATGTAAGTACCTGCTACAGCACAGTATGTCCTGAAGAAAACTGGAGCATGGAGGAGCCCATGCAGGGACAGGTGCCTGACCAGAGCTGCAGCCCATGGAGGGGAGCACCTCTTGATTCAGGGATACTGTGAGGAGTAATGATGTTATGGGGGATTGATATGGAAGCAGTGTGTTCCTGAAGACTGCACCCTATGAAAAGAATCCATGCTGAAGCAGTTCTTGAAGAACTCTAGTTCCCAAAAAAGACCCACATAGGAAAATTTTATGAAGCGCTTTCACCCCTGGGAGGGGCTTGGGGCTCAAGCAGAGAGAGTCAGAAGGAAAAAAGGACAGAGATGAAGGGCTATGAACTGATACCAGCACCAGTTTCCCAACCTTTTGGGATGCTCAAGTAGGGAGCGAAGGGTAGAAGAGTTAGAAGTGAAACTGAGCCTGTGAGAAGGGAGGAGTTGGGGAAAGATGTTTTTACTTCTGTTCTTATTTCTCACCTTCCTCCTCTACTACAGTAAATTTGTGATAAATTAAATTCATTTCCTCTAACCAAAGCTGTTTTGCTCATGACCCTGAGATTAGCTCAGTTGGTAAGTACATGGTGCTAACATCACCAAGGTTGCTAGTTCAATCACCATATGGGCCCTTCACTTATGATTTGGTCTTGGTTATCCTTGTGGGTCTTTTCCAACTTAGAATATTCTGTGATTCTGTGTAATCATGAGTTGTGTTCCTTTCTTATCTCTACTCATGATCTTTTAATTGTGTTTTCTCCCACTGTCCTTTGGAAGAGGTGAATGGTTTGTTGGGCATCTGGTGTCCAGTGAAGATTAACCCACGACACAGACACAAACCGACTTTCACGTCTTTTTCGGTGCTTATGACAGACTTGGAGCCCTGTTGTAAGTGCAGCACTATGAATTCCGGAGTTCTGGAAACACATATTTCAAAATTCACCTCGGATTCGAGCTCTGTACTTTTAACTGTGAAATAAACTGTAAAAATTTCATCCCATCTGCTCTCTCTTTCCTTTTCAAGTGATACTCATGTTGGTCAAGCAAAAAAGTGTTGTGGTAGGTCCATCTTATTATATTATAAATACTCTCCAACATTTGTTAAAGGTGTATATTGTACCCAAAATTATCTCTGAAGTAAGTGAAAAAGAAAAGGGAGAAGACAGATGGCACAGATTGTAGAAGGAAAGCTGAGAAATCATACATATATTTTACAATTTAGTGGAAAACACAATGCAAAATTCTTGCCTGAAATTTGTAGTGAAATAAAATAGTAGGATATGAGAGAGGGCAAAGACAGCTTGTGGAGTGCAATGCAATAAATCATCATTTGCTGATCCAATAGAAGTACATGGGAGCAATTACACTTTGGCAGCTATTTTATTTTTCCCTTATGGAGTTTCAGACTTGTACACTAAGATAGCTTTCATGTGATTAAAACTTGCACCATGTTTAATTTCCTTCAAAAGAACAATCACTTTAAAAGGGAGAGAGAGGGAGTGAAAGAGACCCACAAGAGAGTGAAATAATGCTGGGGGTGGAAAAGGGGCAGTAATTTTGCCCAGATAATGTTGTCATACTTTGTAAAGCCTTTAATGCTGGAATTTATTTATTAATGATGCATGGGTTATTACCCACCATCTGTCTTGTGTTAGCAGTGGGCTGTTTCAGATTATGGTAATGTGTTTCTGATTTGAGTCGTGTTGAAAGCCAGAACAAGGCATCTCATGTGCAGTCCTCTTTGAGGCCTGCTGTTTTCAATTCCTCTTCACAGAATGGGCTTTTATTTGATTTGTTATGGGGATTTTTTCTTCTGTTGCCAAAACAGCTGCAAGCCTGGAAGGGAATGAGACACAAGGCCACAGCAAACTTGTTAGCTCATAAGAGAAACAGAATGTTCCAAGAACATAAAGGGGAGCTGAGGGAAAAGGGAGAGAGAAAAAAAGATGAGGGGAAGAGAGATGGTAGGAAGGGACAGAAGAAAAGCGGTAAGTGAAAGGATAAAGAGTTCTAATGATTTTTAGTTGGTTTTTCATATCAAGATCACATCAAAAAATATTTTCTGTTCTAAGGGTCATGCAGCAAACTGTTTCATGTTAATATCTTAGTTAACACAGAACGTCTTTATTTCTTTTTTTTCTCCTGTTTTTCAAAGACTTCAACTGCTTTTATGCTAGTGCAAAGCAGGAAATAAAACATTTACCCCAAATGAGCTTGTATCAAAAAGCTAAAAAATTCCAAAGCTAAAAAATCCAAAGCTAAAACCCTGGTCTGTTCATGTTTCTCATGTGGCATGCAGTGTGCCCATGGTAAAGAGACATAAAGACAAGGAGGAAAAACCAGCAGCTTCCTTGCTGAGAATCCTCATATTTAGGTATCTGTCAGTCAGAATGTTGAGCTGTATTTTTGAAATTAAGTAAGCAAGTAGACAATTTCTCTCCATAAAAGTTGATTCCTCTTCACAACACCTGCACTATAGATTTCTGATCCCAGGTGCATTTGTGATACATTTTTAATTTAGGGAACATTTTTGGAAAATAGCATGTGTTGTATAAATAAACATGTTGAAGTTAAACCTTATGAAATATTTCACAGGAGTCTGTTGTTAAGGAAAGTTGTACATTCCACATGCCAAAATGAAATTCTTTTATGTTACATATTAGAGCAATATGCCATCTCATTTTTGGACCACAGCATATGCTTGTTTCACATGCTATCATACACAGAGCAGCACTTAATTTCTATGTAGAAAGTATCTTTGTTTACTGATGGAGAAACTAGATAAACATTTCTTATTCTTTCCATCAGACTGATGCTCTCACCAGCAGTCTTTTTTCTGTCAATTTTGACCATACATACTTCCATTAAAATTCAGTAATGGTTTCAATTTTTTTCATGTAAATAATAGGAAAAAAAAACCAGTTTGGGTTTTGTTGTTGTTGTTTGGTTGAGGCTTTCTTGCTTGCTTACTTGGTTGGTTGGTTAGTTGGTTGAATGGGTTTGAGGCAGGGGTTGATTGTTCTTATGTTTGTTTCAGGATTTTGGGGGATTGTTGGTGCGGATGGATGGACAGACAGACTACACTGATACAGACAGATTGTACACTGTTAAGAAAGTGTGTAGGAAACTTCTATGCAGTGGAATTTCTGGCCTAAACCCAGTACTTTCATATTTTTTGCAAAGTATGCTGAATTTGTTAAAGTCACAATGCCACTCACAGCCACTTACTCAACTCTGGCTAAATTACTGCAAATCAATTTCTGGTCTGTACCAGAAAGTTCAGTTCTGTAGTCCAATTGAAGTGGGAGCTGGGTGTCAAAGTCTGCCACAAGCAGCTCAGAAAGTCTCCAGAAAACTATCTACAAAGTAGGCATTTTGCACTTAATTATTTTCTTTAGAGTTGTTCAAAATAAATTGACAATGAAGAGCTTTTCTTTTTTTTCTTTTTTTTTTTTTCTTCAGCAGCCCTCCTTCCCCTTGATTTTTAGGAAGTAAGATCTATGAAATGGTATCTTAAAATGAAAATTAAATATTATATTAAAATGAAATTATCTATGAAATGGTATCTTAAAATGAAAGGCCGTCTTAAAGATGATTTTGGGTTGAGTTTCTGTGTTATTTCTTAGTGCAATGAATTAGGTTGAAATACTACTCTTTAAAAGTCCTTTTAGAATACACAATGATGTGATTGGACTTCCTTTTTTTGGCAGAGCTCAACAGCTAGTAACAACTGCTAAGCTCTTGCTAACAGTTCAGTAGAAACCTCTGTTTCTGAAAACAAACATAATGGTGTCACAGTGACTGACATTTCCAACTTAAATTGGCTATGAATGATCTAATCTGTTTTATCAGGCCTCTTTTATTTTAAAAATAGGAAAATAAATGTATTCATTGGGGGGAAAAATTGAGTGAATATTTTCTATATTGAGAATACAAAAGAAGGCAAATGTGGCTCTAAAGGGAAATTTAAATCTGAAGAGAATATTTGCCTTTTAGATGACTTTTTGGAATAGATAGGAACTTAGATACCTCAAAAAACTCTCAAACCCTCCACCTTACTTGTGTGTGAGGAAAAAAAAAATCAAAAAAGCACAGACAATGGTGACAAAGCACACAGAAAGACACAAATTGAATAATCCAAAATTGAAATCTATAAAGAGCATTGTAAATTACAATCTCTTTCTACACCACAAACACTTTAACTGCCTTTGATCACAGCACATATGTATTCTGATAATAGTCTATCCTTTGGAGTGAGATAATCCAATTCAATTTTTCTTGTGCAGTTCAAGTAAATATGAAAAAGAAGCCAAATGTGCCTATGTAAATCTCAATAATTTCATATGTTCCCTCACACTTCTTTAGTGTGTACGATGAATATTACTTAAGTGTTTATTTTCATGTGTATTCTTACTACATGGGGCTTCAGAGAAATTGATATACGTGAGTTCTGCTGACAGACAACAGTTATTATCTGTTAGGAATTAAAGAAGATTAGAGGACAAATACTTTAAAGCAAACGCCTGTTTTGTACCAACATTGCTAAACATGGTCTTTCACCTGTTACTAATTTTCTTCATAGTATCAAAGGTTTTTGCTTGTTTGAACACAAGGGGAAACCAGCTATACCAAGTTGTTTACACAGAGCAAACAAGGGCACAAACAGAGAAGGATGTGCATGTTAATTAGGTATGGGCTTCAGTAAGATAAAAACTCAACATGCTCTCTGGAGTTGTTTCTCCACTGCCTGTCTCAAAGCTCAGAGAATCCCACTAATGGTTTTATATGATTATTTAGTGGATGAACTAGATATGTTCTTTTTGATTTTATTCTCATAATACAGTCTTCTTTTCATCACTGTGTTGCTTGCAAACACCCTTAAACACTTTATTGCTTTTTGAAAGTTTCCAATGGGATTAAAAATGAAGCACATATGATGGTTGCTAACTTAATCAATGCTCCAGGCTTAAGAGCAGCCCTCTGCAATTCATACATGTCTAGCAATACATGAGATCAAAACACAATCTAATTTAAAAATGGTAGTTCTAACAGTAGCCAAGAGTAAATTTTCAAGAAAAGACTTCATGAACAAAAAAAGGATGTCATGAATCCTGTCACTGGTTTGTTTTCTGACAATGTGAACTGTTAATCTTTCTGAGATAATGGTTATTTAGAAATATTTGGATAAATAGCCTTCATGTGGAAGTTTTATTCCATGGCTTACCTGCTGATTACTTGAATTATTTGTGTTTCTGATCTGAGGAAATCTTGTGCTCTTCAGTTCCACAATGTGCCATAGAAAACGTACTTAGATTTGAAAACTGATGTTTGTTAATTTTGATAGAGTTTTTTTCTACTTATTTTACAAGTAACAATATGGAAGCATTCCATAGTTATGTTCATCATACCACACATGTACCTTTTTTGTATGTCAAGCAAATCAGCCATTCTTTCACTCTGAGTTCTAATCAAAACAAACTCAAAAATGCACTGAAGATGGTAGAGTGTGTATTTACAAAGATCTGTCTGTGGATCAGACATCCACAATCCAACATTTGATTGGGTCATACTCCTAAACATAATCCAAAACCTGTAGGGCTGAAAAAAAAGGTATCAGATAAGATTCTGCTATGAATAGAAATTAAATCATATTTGCATTTGAAGAATGTAAATGATATTTACATAATCTTTAAGTATTCAAATATTAAAGAAACTGTCATAAAAGTCAACAGGAACTTTAACCTATTATTTTAATAAGTCATAAGCCTGCTCTCTTTTTGTTACTGCAAGTTTTTCAGAATCACAGTGCAAATTTCTTTGCACTCAGAATAATACATAATATTTATATATAAATACAATCATAAATTTACTGGAATCAGTAAAAAAAAAAAAAAACAAAACAACAAGCCACCAAAAAGCCAATCCACAAAAACAAAGAAAGAGCAAACAAAAAAATAATGAGGAAGTATTTAAAACATGTATTTCAAACATGACCAAAATTTGTGACTATATGAGCACTCCCACTTCTAGTCATCTCCTAGTCACTGGGGAAAAAAACAAGGAGATATGTGGTCCTAATGATATATACAGGTCTAAATAAAAGGAATTAGAAGACATAATTGTAGAAGCAATCATCACTGGAAAAAGAAAAAAGGGGAGTCTTTCATAACTTCATGGCTTAAACCTCTTACACTCCACAAACAAAACAAAATACATGTTCAGCTTTCTAGCATTTGCCATTTTGCTCGAAAATGTGAAAACTACTCAATAATTTTTCTTAGCTCAAGTACATATCTTGTCATGACTAACTTTAGTTATATCTTTTTTTTCATTCTGTTGTGCCCCTGATCAGAATATGATGTAGACTTCTAACTTTATCTTTGTAAGAAGAAATTTTTCTTCTGAACTTTTATTCTTTTCTAAAGGCTTCACCTAGTCCAACATACTGATCAGTACTCAGATCATAAGAGGAGAAGGTAAATGACAAAAATAAATGTTTTCTTACACCCATTAAGAAAAAGAGATAAGTTCTACAAAAACATACAACATAATTGATTAGAAATGTGCATGTAAAGCATCTTGGAATTCAGTTACATGACGAGTGAATGACTATATTAGTAGGCTAATTATAACACTTCAATTAAACAAAATTATAAATTTGAATGCCTTCCAAACTCTGGTGTGTGGATTGAGACCAGAAGAGGTAATTATATACAGTACACATACTTTACAGCTTATTTTGACAGACTGTAAAGCAGGAAATTTTAAAACAATGACTTTACACTCAAACTAATAAGTTTTAATGGCTCTGCAGGCCACGATCTCTGAAAAGTAACTTTTCTGTTGCTGAGTATAAGGTCAATATATTTGCCATCTTCCTTTCACTTCAAGTGGTATGTACCAGTGTATGCCATAATTTCCCCAAGAGTTGTCATGTGGTATCATATGGTTATGTGAAAAAGATTCTTAACTATTGGGTTGGCATATCCTGTCCCTCCTCACCCCACCCCCAGCATGTGAACAGCAATTTTTTAATATGAAAAATGTAGCTCTATTGTGCACATGTGAATCTTTCCTTCTCTATCCTAAGTTCCACACTGAGTAACAACACAGCCAAAACCTCTGAAATATAGGTGGCAAAGTTGTACTTTGAAAGACAAACAGAGGCGCCTTTTATTATTGTTGGAAAATGCTTGATAATATAGAAAACCACAGCAGGACAAATTCTTCCTTCATAAGCATATACAGAACTTTCATTGACATCAAGAGGTTTTCTAGCATTATATATCTAATGGAAAAATATGGCCCATTGTGTCAGCTACACTGCACTGAAATTCAGACTGACTTAGTCCTGATGACACATCCCAAGGCAATTTTCACCTGTTTTAATGACTCATTTTTATGTCATTAGTAGATATTTTCACCCGTGTGCCACTATGTTTATATTAGATGTGAACCACATGCTGTAAAATGAAATTTAAATGTAATAAAAACTAAAAATTACAAATTCTATGTTGGTGAGTTTCTGTTGTGGATGAAAAAATAATTCTGTGTACCTGAATTCCTTTAAACATCTAATTTTCCTCCAGATTTCCATTGACTTTTGTAAATCCTATTTTTGAGCATAATTTTGTCCTGACAATGAGTTTAGCATGGTTATAGCATGCCATTTTTCCATCAATATAAAGTCCGATAAAAGCCACCAACTCCCCCTACAAACCTTGCCTTTCATCACACTAAAAAAATGTTCACATTACAATCCATAGATGCCTGAGCATTCACTAAATGTTTTTAACCCATCTCCAAAAGGTGCCTTTAGGAAAGCACCATTCACAAGCTGTGGAATCTGCTTCTCTACTGAAAATATGTCCGCACAGTGTGAGGGAGATGAATTGTCATTGTCGTAAAGTGTCAGGGATACTATTCTGTTTGCTCTACCCACTCTTAGGATAGGAGAGCTAAACTTTTACCTTTAGGTAAGGATTGCATGAACAGCTCTGCATATCAAATTTCCTTTGCGCATCTACTCAATATCCATAAAATGGGAATAAATGTTTTTTGGGGGTTGTTGACATGGAGTCATGGGGAGAACTGTTGGCTTTGGTTTGGAGAGTTTTTTGGTTGTTTTGTTTGACATTTGAAGTTTTCCTTATTTATTTATTTATTTATTAGAATTCTCTATTTAAAGACAGAATATCTATTGTGTAATTTGTGCCATTAATTTCTGTCAGGACGTTGGTCAGCTCTCTAAAAAAAAATCTCATATAGGAATCAGAGGAGATAAAAGCAGAACATTAAGCAGTCAGAGAACAAATACGTAGCATCTAACATATTATATTTGTTAGGCCCAATAGTGGGTAAGGACCAATGATTTACTGACTGGGTAGAAGACCTCCTCTCACATTAAAGGCTCACCTCTCACACATTAAAGGCTGTAAAAGCCTTTCACTAAGGCTGAATTGCTAATTATTTGGAGATCTAGCAGAAACCAACTATAGACAGACCAGCTGGGATGAAATGCCTGCCAGAACAGCCAGAGAGACCTGCTTTTTTTGTCCAACTGGCTCAAAAAAATAATGACTGAGTTTGGCAAAACAGACAAAAATCTAAAAACTGCCACCAAGTTTAAAATGTCAGTAACCCAAAGATTGATGTCTCCATACTACAGGGTCAGAAATTATGTAACCTACAAAATTTGTAATTCTGCAGGATCTAATAACAAACCTCTTGACTCAGAAACAGATATCTAACTAGGAAAGAGAATAATAGAATTTTAAGGTGAATTTAATTTAACTCTTAAAATTATCACATTCAGCAGCAATACCTTAGATTTGATTAATGAATACCCTTATGAACTGCTGACTAAATAGTTTATTTTTTAAACCACCTCTAAATCTACATCATATTTGAGAATTTGTACCCCCTTTGCCTCCAGAAGACTACTGGTTATTTTAGATTTATTAATCTAAATCTATTTCTTGCTTTAAAAAAATAAAGCAAAAATTAAACCTACTACCTACTCCCAGAAGCAATATACCATTATATGACACCTTTAAATTTCAAAGCTAAATGAGAAAATTTATGTTAAGAAACAAAACATTTTCTTGTAGCCATAAAATTTCAACTAACTAAAATCTTGAAATACCTCTTTATGCAAATAAAAATAGCCAAAACAAACAAGCAAAAAACCCCCACCCATATTTTCAGGAGATATGAAAAGCAAGAAAGATTATTCTCTTAAAAAGTTTATACTAGAGGGCCTAACAATATTATCCACAAAGGTATGAGTTCTGTATTGTTTTAGTTGTGCTCCATTAAAAACTTCAATTGGAGTGCAATTATTTCCTCGTGGGTCCAGGGTGCTGATTATTTGAATTAGTTGTAAAATCAGGGACAAAGTCTGGAAGTCATGATTTGCTCCAGATACAGATGTGGAAGTATTCAAAGAAAGATAAGAAAAATTATTAGAAATTCAGATCTTTTCTCCCAGGAATTTTAGAGAAAGTAATAATTGTGGTTTTTCTTACTTTCTCCATGCATACTGAACTTAGGAGAGTGCTAAATTTGTCATGTAATTAATAATAATTTTCTTATAATAGAAATGTAACTTGACAAGGTAATTGAAACATTAGCAAAAAATCACATTAAATTTGTGAGAAACTTACTGCATTTTTCTTAGAAGATGTAACTTTGAAGAATGAGTGAATAGCTCTGTATTTTTGTCCTTAATTGTAAACAATTACAAAAGTTTTTCTGCACATCTGAAAGTCAGTGGTATCTGCTAAGAAGTTTTCTTGCAATATGAGCAACTATTCACCAGGAACCAGAAGAGATCATCAAACTTCAGTCCTAAAGCTGAAGCTAGTGTAAGCAAGGTTTTGGCAATAGAAGATGTATATAGGATTCTAACTGGACAGTAAGAATTTCACTTGCTAACTAGTGCATTTTACAGAGGAAGAATGAAACAATTTGTCCGCTTTAGGAAAAAAAAAATTAAAAGCACATAATTTCTTCTGTAGCAGGGAAAGGAGAAGTGGTTATTAAAGAAAAGCCAGAAAGCTGTGTATAGATCAGTAGGGCCATTTACACAAATTCTGCCACTCCATTTAAGATTATTTGGGTGCTTTATTTGACCCAGAGACCCCACTCATCATATGAATTTGCTCATCTGTTTATAAAACAGAATGCCTACTAACGATTTTCCTGTGCTTTGATGTATTTTTTTCCACAGTATTTCTTTTAAATTGAGTGAGAATCAAGCTAAATGCACACAGTTCCATAACAGCATTCCTTGTAATGAGAGACATCTTTTAATGGAAAGTACTGCCCTATTAAATTAAAAACATACAAAGTATAACCCACATATATAAGTATGCAAAAAATAGAGCCCTTTCATTTATTCTTCACTAAGCAATGTGAAGATGCATACCAAAATGAAACACATACACACCAAAGAAGTTATATCCCCACTAGCGTAAAGATGGCTCTCGGAAAAAGGTGAAATACTGAAAAAATCTGATCCCAGTTAAGTAGACAACAAGGAATAATATCTATCTAATATTAATTTGGATCTCTAACAGCAATTATTTCAATCTCCCTTAAACTTATATTCCATGATAAACTTAATAAAATCACAGAATCAATACAGAATAAACTTGAGCACTTTGGGGTTTGATATTGCCAAATTTTAAGGTTTTTTAATTTGAAGTTTTTCAGTTTGTATTTATGAAATTACAAGTGGCAAGTATCCCATCATGTTTCAGTGGTAGCAGAGAAGCTGTATGTATTAGGAGCAAGAAATGCAAACTATTCCCACAACCTCTGAACTATGACTAGATTTTCTTTTAAAATGTTGGTCTTCTATTCTATACTGCACAAACTGTGATAACAACAGCCTAAAGAGACACAAAATGACCAAAGGATCTTTCATTTACTTTCTAAAGATAGCATGCACAAAGGTATGCATCATGTCACAATTGGTGTTCGAAAATACATTTTAGTCTCAATTAATGGAAAAGGAAACTGAGGTGATATATATACAGTATACTTTTAAAATTACATTTTCAAGATTGCATTAGATTATGGTATAAAGGGGAAAGAAAAATTCTGACAAGCTGGTTTTTTTATTTTTTAGTTTTACAGACATCTTGAAACACAAGAGACCACACAATACAAAACACATCAGATCCAGAAAAAGTGTGCCACATTTCATTAAGCATAAGCTGTCTAAACTGCATGCTAAGAATAAAGTGTTATTGTCAAAGGGAAAGTTCAAAAGGAAAACACATAACCCCAAATTATATAAAGAATGTTTATAACCATAGTGGAAGATCACAGTCACAATAATTAATCTAAAAAATATTGCAGCCTAGTTTATTCCATGCAGTGTTCTTCAAATGCATTATGTGTCAAACTTACTCTACAGTTCATAAAAGCCATCTGTCAACACTTTCATAATGACATTTTTGCTTTTACTCTGTTCAGAGACACAGGGACTCCAGAAACATGAAATTTCTTGGAAGCTACTGACTGAACACCATGTATTCAGGGACTTTTTTATCCATTGCTAAGTTTCAGATTTTACCTTTTAGTTCATTTTGTTCTGCTCAGTTTCTGCTGGCAACACTATTTTATGTCCTGTCACTTATGCAAAGAAATATTATGTGACCGTCCAAGCTGCTTATTCCTTGACATTGAGGTAAAAACCTGTAATATATTCTGATATAAAATCAAAAAGAAATCACCATTTCTTATTATTCCTAAATCCATCTGCCGTAAGATATTTTAAAAATAAAAATAACATTATTCCAAGAACAAAAGGGATACTAAAAAAATTTTGCCTTAGTCTTCCACAGCAACCCATCTTCTCACACCTATCAACTGGTTGTTATGCAAGACAAGAATTAGGGGAGCAAAGTCCCACTGTAAGTAAAGATCTGGTGCATGACTACCTGAGAAACCTCAATATACATAAGTCTATGAAGTCTGATGGAATTACTCTCAGAGTCCTGAGGGAGTTCAGTGATGTAGTTTCCATGCCATTCTCCATGATACTTGAAAAGTCATGGCAGTCAGGTGAAGTCCCAGGGGTCTGGGTAAATATCTTACCCATCTTCAAAAGGATAGAAAGGAGAACTGTGGGAACTACCACCCTGTCGGCTTCCCTTCTGTGCCTCAGAAGATCCTGGAACAGATCCTCCTAGAAGCTGTGCTGAGGCACCCGGAGAACAGGAAGTGATCAGAGACAGTCAGTGCAGTTCCACCAAGGGCAAGTCCTGCATGACCAGCCCAGTGGTCTATGATGGAGTGACTTTATCTGTGGACAGTTAGTGATGTCATTTACATGAAAGAGTTACAGATGCCATTTATCTGGACTTCTGTAAAGCCTTTGATACAGTTCCAGAATTCAGAACATCCTGTTCTCTAAATTGGAAAGAGATGGATTTGATGGATGGATAATTCAATGAATTAGTGGTTTAGACAATTGTATCCAGAATTTAGAGGTCAGTGACTCAGTATCTCAATGGACACTGGTAAAAAAGGGTGTCCCTCAGCAGTCTATACTGGGACCAGTACTGTTTGAAGACTTCATCATTAACATAATCAAGGGGATCAAGTGCACCCTCAGCAAATTTGCTGATGACACTGAGCTGAGTAGTGCTGTTGACACTCCTGAAGAACCAGATGCCATCCAGTGGGACCTGGACAAGCTTGAGAACTGGGCCCATGGAAATCACATGAGATTTAACAAGGTCAAGTGCAAGGTGCTGCAGATGTGTCAGGGCAACCTCTGGTTCCAACACAGGCTGGGGGGTGAAGGGATTATAAGAAGTCCTGCTGAGAAGGACTTGGAGATGCTGGTGGACAAAAAACTTGACATGACCTGACAATGGGCACTTGTAGTCCAGAAAATCAAACACATCCTGGGCTACATCCAAAGCAGCGTGGCCAGCAGGGAGAGGATTCTGCCCCTCTGCTCTGCTCTGCTCTGCTCTGCCCTGCTCTGCTCTGCTCTGCTTAGACCTCAGCTGGAGTGTTGCATCCAGCTCTGGAGCTCCAAAAAGAAGAAGGACATCATGTGACTAGAGTGAGTCCAGAGGAAGCCATGAGGATGGCTGAAGCACATCTCTGATGAAGACAGACTGGGAGAGCTGGAACTGTCTAGCCCAGTGATGAGAAGGGTCCAGGGAGATTTCATAGCAGGATTTTAGGACCTAGAAAGGGTCTAAAGACTGGGAGACAGACTTTTTACAAGAGCATGGAGTGTTAGGATAAGGGGGAAAGGCTTTACATGAAAGGGAGTCATTTAAAATTAGGTGTAACAAAGAATGTTTTTACAATGTGTGTGGTGAGGCAATGAGAAAAGTTGCCCAGAGAGGTGATGGATGCACCATAGCTAGAGACATTCAAGGTGAGGTTGAATGAGGCTCTGAGCAACCTGATCTAGTAGTAGATCTCCC
Source organism: Agelaius tricolor (assembly GCF_023055355.1). NCBI lineage: Eukaryota > Metazoa > Chordata > Aves > Passeriformes > Icteridae > Agelaius > Agelaius tricolor. The sequence continues at coordinate 22,688,539 of NW_027269264.1, read as the reverse complement.
TAAAGATGACCTTTAAAACAAACTATTCTATGATTCCATGAAATTTAGCCTTTTTTCCCCAAACATACCTCTGTAAGTCTCTAAGCATCAGATTTCAGGTAAACTTACTTCAAAATATTCCACAAAACAAAGCAATCAATAATTATAGAAGAAGCTTCAGATATGCAAAGGAGAACAGTGATTTGGAAAATATTTGCAAGAAACAGGAAATCAGATAAGCAGAACCAACAGTTTATGGATGTATCTACTTTAGTGTTTTGCTTGGATCAGGACTATGATCTTGAAACAAATATTGTGCTTGTCTCCATTTATATTTTGGTTCATATGATGGAGCACTCCTGGAACATGCGGATGAAAGAAGCCCAGAGGATGCATTGCAATTGCCTGAATTAAAAAGACTATGCTGCAGTACAAACATCAGGTTCTCAATATGAATGATTTCACTCTAAATTTCTAGGTTCATACTGATTCCAGGACTAAAAATCCTTGGACCAAGACCAATGGAACAAGATGTTTTCCACAGTTCTTTATGGAAAATTTCTGTTCCAATTAAAATAAAAGATTCAGCCACTTTTTTTTTTTTTAATTTTTTTATTTCTGGGAATGCTGAGTGAGCACAATAAACAGATAAAACATGTAATTCCTTCATAATAAAGGTTATATACATAGCATCCATCATATTTACTGGAAACTTGTTTCACAGAAAGTTTACCAAGATATCAAATGCACTACACACACTTTTTTTTAGGAACTCCTTAAAAAATAGGTATATCTCGTGAAGATATTTAATGAAGAGACACTCAGAAAAGTAATGGTTGAATTGTGTGAAGAAACAGTAAAAGAACAAAGGAAATCTGAATGCACCACAGTTTTAAAAAAGATTAGGATTTCTGAACTTCAGGGATAAGAGTAGAAGACAAGGAAAAATGAACTTATAAATGCTTGTTTTCTCAAAAGAAGTAAAATTCTGGTATTGATATTGCTAGTGGCAGAACTGGAAATTAACAGACATTTTTAAAGAGAAACAAATGGCAAGTAAGCAAATAATTCACAAAAGGACAAATTAAAAACAACCTTTAATTGATTACGTCTATTAGAGTTGATGACATTACCTAGCCACAAGATGTGGCAAAAGAGAGCAAACTTAAAACTTTTATTAGAATTAATATTGCTTTTTAGTGCTCTTTTACAAACTTTTTAATCTTTTTTCTTACATTCTGCTGCAATGTGCAAACCAGTGTTACTATTTCTGACTATTAAATTATCCAGATTTAAAATATTTGGGAGACATTCTCCCTTATCAGATTTACTGAAAAAGACTGTATATTTAAAAAATATTCAATGTACTATTTTTCAGATCTTGAAAATGCTGAGTTCATTACCTACACAAATAGTCACAATGTTTCAATCCCTATGTATCTTCTATGCAATTTAGACTTACCTATATGGCTGGGCTTGCTGCTGGATATGTAAATGTCTGAAAGTGCCTACTATTTGATAACAAATCATTTGAGAAACTCTAATTGAAGGCTTAGTTTTAGTGTCAGTGTTCTTTAATGGTTTTACAAATTATATGGACACAGGAGTCAAATATACATTAAGAAAGATTGTAAATGATACAAAGATGGGAGGAACTTTGGACTTCTTTGAGGGTACAGAGGCTTTGCAGAGAGATTTGGGTAGACTAGGGGGCTGGGCAGTCTTGGACTGTCTGCATTTTAATAGATGCAGGATTCTCTACCTGGAATGGGGTAATCCTAGTTATACCTGCAAATTGGGAAAAAAGAGGCTGGAGCACAGCCCCACAGAAAGGTTTTGGGTCAACAGAAAGTTGAATATGAGTCAGCAGTGCCCTGGCAGCCAGAAGGATCAACCATGTCCTTGAGTGCATCAGGCACAGCATTGCTGGACAGTTGAGGGAGGGGATTGTCCCCCTCTATCCTATGCTGGATCTCCCTTACTGTGAGTTCTGTGTGCACTTTTGAGCTCTGCAATATAAGATGGATGTCAAACAATTAGAATGTGTCCAGAGGATGGTGATGAAGATGCTGAAAGGCCTCAAGAGAAGGAATTCTGCATAGGTTACTTGATTTGTTCAGCTTGGAGGAGTAAAGTCTTCAAAGAGCATCTGTGTACTGCTATATGATATAGTTTTAGTTTGTGGTCTTTAGAGAGGAGCAGAGAGTTGGATTTGATGATACCTTACTGGTCTTTAGGCAATGAAGACAAATACTTCAGCAAAACGATTCCATAACCTAATACTTAAACTAATAAACAGGAAATTAATTCATTTAGTTACAGGAAATTCTAAAATCAGAATAGTTCGAACTATTTAGTTTCAAAATTGCCTCACCTCTTTGAAAGTCACAAAATACAGTTAAAGATATTTGGGTAAATGTCTAATTTTTACATCCAAAATTATTGTGGACCTAAGGCATAATGTTTCCTTTTTCTCTTTGAGATGGGCAAGTGGCCTATTAAATTTTATGGCTAGAATAATGAAACACAATCTTTGAAAAAGTTTTGAAATGAAGCAATAGTAGAGGAAAAAATTAATCCTAGCACTTTGTCTGAATAGAGCTGGCAGAATTTAAAAAGTGTAGCAAAACCCATATATTATTTTTATAGCAGAAAGTTGGATACATTTTGAAAGAAGAATTTTCAGTACTATTGCATATTTAGATTGATTTAAAGCTTTGATTTTGACTGCAGTTTTCCAAACAAGATGGTTTGGATTTAAATTCTCATCTGTACTCTGATTTCACACAGATTTCTAACAACTGTTTACATAAAATAGCTTAGACCTCCTAAAGATCTTAACTTAAAAAGATTTTCAAAATTATGATTTTTTTAAAGGGGTACAACTATCTATTTTATCTGAAAAAAAAATCAACAATTTTGCTACAATTAGGAAACTCTACATAATGTAGCCTTACTTCTTTGTTCAAAAATCCCCTCAGATGGTTTTGGGGGTCTTTTGATAATACTAGTCATTTTTTTCCTACTCTCAAGTTCTGTATTATAAGTGTTGAACACTATTTTTACAAAATAAGTCCCTGTGTGGGATGGGAAGTAAGGTAAATAGGAAAAGAGACTAGCTTCTGGATATTACTTTCTCCTTTAAGGTTTAAATAACCTGTTGTCATCTGAAAGTAAGCAAAGTGACTAATTCATGATTCCTTGAGCAGGGCATCCCATATATGCTTAACTGAGATGGGAGTTGTGCATCTCATTTAGTTTACTAGCCCATTCAGGCTAGTGTAGCTCACCGCCCACTCTTCAGTATACTGAAAATGTTATGTCCATTGTGATGCCCACTGAAACACCATGTTTAGAAAACTACCCTGTTTCCTTTTAGGAAATCTTCATGAGCCCTTCTAGTACTTATCAGTTGCAACTGTCTCTTAGTTTTTCACTAGCATGACAAACATATCAGTTGCTGAGCTCTTGTCTTACACTTACCTCTCTATCAAAATACCTCAAAGAGGCATGCTACATTATTCAAGATCCAAGGACTTCACCCAGGGTACAAGGATTCACAGTTTCTTTATACACTTTTGTCAGTCACTATTCAGTCTTGGCCTCTGTTGCATCTGTCAGGAAATCTGGAAAGTAAGCAGTGGGCTTCCTCCTAAGGAATAAAAAAATACGAGTTCACTTGTATGCCCTGTCTAGCATTAACTAGAGAGAAGTGAATTCAGGTATGTACCATTACTGACTGTCCCTATGACTGACCCATCCCCTGCTAATGTAAAGCCCTCAGTCCATCATCTTTCTCTGACCTACATTACAATATGTGCTTAGAAATCTGAAGAAATAAAAAGAAAACATCAACAAATGAACTGTGTCGGATTTTCCAAAATGTAGTTACCTCATAACAGTATGCACATTAAAATTTGTGATACATTACCTACTCACCTCTCCCTCAGAACACACATTTTTCACATTTTTATGACTCCTTCTGTTCCCGACTTGGAAATAAAAGTTTAAGAATTGTAATAGGGAGGCCTTGAGAGCCAAACACTTACCTCTGTCACGTGGAAAAATTTACCTTCCAAGGCATTCCTTGACAATGAAATCCAGATCTCAGCATTCTCTGGCAAAAACACAGCCAGGCTCAGAAAGAATAGAGGTCAGGGGAGGGCAAAATTTGGCAGCATTAGGCTTGCTCAAGTTACTAGAAGGAAACAGTCCCCTACTAAGGAAATGATCCAAACTTCAGCAGTTTAAACTTCTCAGAAATATAATTAATTCTACATCAGTAGTGATTTGTTAGAACAAAGAATCCAAATAAATCAATTTAGAAATAAAACATTTGGAAAGTCTTTTTTTTTGTTCCACATTCCAGCAGAAATTAAAATCTTAATAATATGTCTCAGAAACTTAATGGTTCTGCAATGACACATTATGCCACAGAAAATTTAATGATCAGCTATTTCAAGGCAAACAATAATGCTTATGTGAGTTCTATAAGCGAAAAACTCCAAATTATATTCAGGTGTTACAAACAAAATAACTATGGGCTTTAAGCTTTGTTATGCATTATCCCAGGGAAAAGTCTCCTGTAAACCAGAACATGACACAGCTGATAACAAAAAGATCACTGGTGTAAAAAAAATAAAAGTTGAATCTGTGAGAGGTAGTGGCTACAGAATAAAGAGGAATGCAGTGGAGAATCCCCAAGCTCTATCCTTATCTCATCCTCCTTCATCTGTTGTATTTTGTTGTGCAGAAAGCCTTGCATAGAGCCTAGTTGTAGTTCTGAAACCACATGTTCATAATACATACTAAACCAAAGGGCATGTTACTCTGTTATCAATGGATTCTCTGTAGCACATCCAGGTGCAAAAGTGCTGGGGAAAGATTATTCAATAGGAATTAAATTCTTCAACAAAACAAAACTCCCAGTTTCTTTGGGAATTCTACATAATTTTAGTTGGATGCCAGAAAGAAGGTCTTCACAGAAAATGTGACTGGGCATTGGAATGGGCTGCCCAGGGACATGGCGAAATCCCTGGAGGTGTTTAAGACTGGATGAGGCACTCAGTGCCATGATCTAGTTGACAAGATGGTGTTGAGTCAGATGTTGGACTTGGGGATCTCAGAGGTCTCTTCCCACTTAATTGATTCTGTGATTCTGTGATAATCCTTCTATCTCAGATTACTAAGTAGTGAAAGGTCTGTCAATGGCTGAGGCTGAAGCCAAGGAGTGTAATTAAAATACCTTAGTAATGGTAAATGTATCAATTTTTCATAGTAAAGGGTTCTTTTCTCTGGTCATCAGAAAGCAGAGCCTTGTCATATCTCAGGCATCTAACAAATAACACACCAATTCTTAGCCCACATGCTCGCACTCACAACTTTCTGCAAGCCTAGAAAGTTGGCCCCCTAAAACAAAAGTTAGAATTTAGCCTTGTTGCTATCAGGCTTATAGAGAAAGGGGACATCTTATTCTTTCTTGACTGATGTTCAAACTGGCAATACTACCCTAATATTACTGAAAATCAGTACTTAATCATTCAGCCCTCCACCACAAAGACTCTGTTATTAGGAGACTCATTATTATTAAGACTCATCTATTATCCCTATGTTAGTTTCTTAGAGTCACTTCCTCCTTTTTACTTTCTAGCACATTCTTTTTCTTTTTCTTCCTCACAGCTTTTCCACTTAAGTCATAACTGTTTCCATAAAGCATCATCATTATTCTTCCCTGTTCGATGAAAACAGAATATAAAGTTGACTATAACATAAATAGCAGATATTCAGCCAACGCCTTCTGTTGAAGTAGTCCAGTAAAACCTATATTTAGTTTATTTTTTCAAGTCAGACAAAAATCAAGATTTCGGGCTTTTGCTTCTTACTACTTTAGGAATGTTTCATCACATCTTCAAAGTTACCATCCAGTTAGAAGAAGAAACATAAAGGAAAGCCACAAGTTGTATTAATATACCGCTTGTGATCTCTTCCCCTCATCTCTTGTTTTCCTCTAAACAGATCTAATTGTCATCAAATCTTTGATTAGTAACATACCCACAAAGGAATAAGTTGCCCTTTTAATCTTTCATCAAAACTAAGAGTTAGTTTCTGAGCAACTGAACAAATACAGCCACGGAGCAGAGACTCCTTCCAGGTCTGCACTGACTATGGCCAGCCCCTCACATGATATGGGCTTTTAAAAAATAGATTTCTCTTTGCCTTCCTGCTAAATTTCAGGCAAAAAAAACTTATCTTAAAACATCTCATGTATTTTGTCCAGTAAGATACAAAAACAAATGAATAATTAGGTCCAAGAGAATAATCTGCAGTTACATAACGTCCAATTACAGCGACACTGCATAATTTCCTTGCTGAGAGCATAGAATATTGGATTGTCCATTGTGGGTGGTTTTCTACAAACATGCTACCAATCTTGAGTTAATGATTCTGTCAAAAATTGTTTTGTTTCAAATTAGATATCACTGCGCCTCCTGGAACAGGCAAAACCTAACTCCAGACAATGATCTATTCAGAAAGAAATTATAGTTTTTGTCACAAAAAAAAATTTAAAATCTACCAACAAAAGATGAAGAACCTTGAGGATAGTCACTAGCTTAATTTACTAGGCTTTACTAAAAAAAAATCTGCTTCTTACGGGTCATTGTGTGTTTCATTGTTTCTTTACAGTTTTTCTCTTAAAATTGGTATTTTTTGACATATGCATTTTATAAAAGAATTACACTCAGAATATAGAACCATTGTTTAGACAAACACAGCTGCTGTTGTTAATATCTCAGGGAAAATAAACATGGGTCAGTGTGGTGTAATGTGTGGTGCAGGTGAAAGTAATGCTGAAATATCCATCTGCCCTAGAGGGGTGTGCAGGCACAGAGGCGTTGTACTGTGTTCTTGTATGCTCTGTTGTAATGTTTTGTACTTTGGTTTGTTCCAGTTTCCCCTTTCCTTCCAGGTTGAAATGGTTCTGCCCCTGTTGCCTCCTCCCTCCTCCTCCCCGTCAATCTCCTTACCTCCACCCCCTGATTCCTTTGAAACTGCTGTCATTCCCTCAACCCCTCCCCAGTGTCCTGCCTGTCACTCAGCAGCCCGTCCCTTCTCTCTACAAACTTCTACCAGGGTCCTCGAGTGATAGGTTCAGGCACCGGGGTCCCTCCCCTGAACCACGCTTATTGGTTCTCCCCACTGTCTATGTTCCCAATCTCCACACCCCCACATTACCCCCGTTGGTAGACGGGTGGGTCCGTCCCCTGTGTCCTCCGCAGTTTATAACGTGTTGCGCAGCGCAAATTGGTGTCTTCACTTGGTTGAGTACGCTGGGTTCCTCTGATACCATCGTACAATAAACCCGGGCTTAACCTCCGACAGGAGTCCGCTCCTTTACCTCTGCTGTCATTGTTCAGTGCTTCATCCGTGCAAAGCAAGGGCCTTAGCCGCCCTCCTGGCCTCCAGAGGAACAGGAGAGTGTCCCCCGCCATCGGCTGTGCTGGAGTGGGACACTCCAAGTGGACACTTGGGAGGGGCACAGTGACACAGAGGGGAACATACACAATATGAAATGGGATGTTGTGAGGCACTCTAAGTACATCTGTCCAGAACCCTGCGGTGTGCATGCAGGCAGGGCAAGGCAGGGCAGGGCAGGGCCGGCAGGGCCCGGCCCTGCTGAGCGAGGCCCTGCCCTGCCCGCACAGCCCAGCCCCGGGGCTCTGTCCCGGCCCCGCGGTGCCGCCAGGCCCGGGCCCGCCGGAGGCCGTGCCCACACCCAGCCTGGAGCCCCGGGCTGGCCCTGCAGTGGCCGAGTGACCGCAGGTCCCACCTGGGGGAAGGGCCCAGGACGGCCAAAGGGTATTTAAACCAAAGGGTATTTAAACCAAAAGGTATTTAAACCAAAGGGTGTTTAAACCAAAGCCTGCGGTAAGCACGTGTCCTGACCCTACCTCCTCTTGGAGATTCTATCAGCTGAACAACACTGGAACCAGCACGGGTAGTTATATTTCTTCTTTTCTACATCTTTTCTGTCTTTCTCTTTATGCTTCTTCTTCTAATTCCGTTTTCTTAGAGTTTTGAGTAACTTAAAATCAGATGGGTTTGGAATTTGCTAAGTTCAATAGGCTCAATTAGTGCTTTGTAAAGTGTTCAATATTGATTAAATGCTGCTCTAAACTTTTGGCAAAGTTCTCGGGTTTTCTGAATTGGCCAGTAAAATATTATGTTGTTTTAGCTTCTTGAGAATCTCTTGTCAGTATTTCTCCCTGGCATCTAATGCAGGATACATGAAAACTGTAAACTTTTCTAATAGTCTCATCAAATGATATTTTGGGGCCTTACGGATGTGACTACAATCACCAAAGATTGTGTAATGGGGGAATATATGCATGTGTACATGTCTGTGTCTGCATATGTGACTGTGTGTATCTGCATTTTAATGTTATTTTATTTGTCAGGTACTATAGTTCATCTGTTATATTATTGCTATTGATCCTGAATGTATTGTACTCTGAGTGCTGATCTGTCATACCATTCATAAATTAATGAAGTGCTTTTATCCTTATTTTGCTTTAAAGTCTGTAAACTAAGTAGCATTTTCATGTTACAAGCTATTCCAGTAATTGTTGTTCTCAGAAATTGTCAGATTTGGCCTTATTCTAATGAATCACTGGCATATGTATAATTCTTGAAAGATTCTGAAACTTCTGTTCTTATCTTTCCTACCCTGCATCCCAACCTTCAGTGTAGTCCTGTTTTTGTAAGAGAAGATGAATTTTGTGCAGTTAGTTTCAAATCTATTTCCTTTAATTTTGTTGTTTGAATCAGTGTTGTTGGAGATAGATAACTAATCTCCTCTTCAAAATCTGCATTTTGCCATTGACTTTGTTTCCACCTGACCATATCTCTTGATGGATGTTCGGGATAGTGAGTAGATGGGGTCGACTGATGAGGCAATTAAAAGATGGTTTATTGTGAAATCAGTCTCATGGAAGGGTGAGACTGTAAGGTTGTTACGTCCGTGCATGACATCACATCACAAGCTGTACATCAGAAGTTGTTATAATTCTAGTTTCAATGCCTTTTATAAATTTCTTATCCAATCAGCTACTTCCACAAGCTCACTAGCATTTTCATTAACTAATTATTAATTGCTATGTTTTACACTATTTTCCGCAATGTGTCTCTTTTTATCCAGTCATATAATTCTACAGAAACTCACTTCTGCTTTTTACCAACTCCATAAGAAGTTCTGTTGCTAGATTTTGTTCTCTACTATCTTGCTTAAAATATTTATTTGCTTACATGAGGCATATTCCTACTTGTTTCTGCTTAAACGACAAATCTTCATTCTTATTTCATGTCTGTTTCACTATTCTGTTCTAAAGCTCCAAGCCTTCTCCAAGGTCTTAGGTCAAACACTGTACCTATCCATCTCTGTCTCTGAGCTTGTATGTTTGAGGCCTTGGGAGCTCTGTGTGTTTGCATTCCCCACAGAAAGAGTTGCTTAAAATTGAGGTGAGAGCAGACAAAAGCATAGGAACGTGTAGCAGAGTAGTTGAGAGAAGTTTCTTGACCAGGCATGAGAAACAGGTGATAATGGTGGATAGTTATAATTAGAATTGTTGCCAGCACAATATCTAAATATTACCAATGCAGAGTATGATTAACAACTCTATCATCTATTTCTACAGATTGTAATATGATCAGATCTTGATTATGAGACCGCTTAATCATGAGCTTCAGTGACATCCCCTTGCTTTCTCAGCTTGGAGAAGTCTGTGTGTGGCTAGGTCTGCTTCATCTCAGATTTGGTCAATGATGTATCTCTAAACAATTGTAAATAGGTCAGGCTAGAAATGTATTGGTTTACATTTTTTTTGCCTTACAGAATTCATAAATGTGAAGCAACAAAATACTTACAAAGTTACTTTAAGATATTATCTCCATGTTTGACTGGATCTTAACTCTTTCACTCAGCCATCCACAGTCTTCAACAGTGACCTGCAGGCATCCCTGTGAGGAAGGGGCAGGGGAGGGGACGAGGAGGATGTGCACCCAGAAGCTGCCTGCAGCCTTGAAAGACCAGTTTGCCCAGTTGGTCCAGTCTCCAACAGTATTTTAAATTCTTTTGCAGGCCAGTGTGCACCTACAGGCAGTTGCTAATATCTCTGTTCCCTCTTTTCTGGAATTCATTAATATGTGACCATCCAAACATCTCCTCCTGCAATACTGACCTGGTGTTCTTCATCTAGGACAACTCATACTGCCCATCTGAGACAGCTGAATGGGAGAGGGAGTCGGTGTTTGGTGGGAGGCAGGAGGAATGGAAGGTCCTGATTATTTTTCATCACCATCACCAAAGGGAAAAGGCCCAGAGATTAAAGGGAAGGAGGCAAAAAACATAATGTTATGTTAAAATTACAATTTTTAGATGCAAGATTTATACATCTTCACTCAGAAAACCAATTTTCCTTGATACAACTGACAAACTCTCCAGAAAATATTCACTGCTGAGCATCATCATCACTTCAGAAAGCACATACTCTTTCCCGTGCTTGAAGATCATGACATCCCCCCTTTAGAAGACCAGAAATTTTTGTAATATGTATCAGTACAAATACTCAAAAAATGAAAAAAATTGAGTTAAACTCTTTTAATGTCTAAAGCTTATTTGCATCTTCTTAAGCCTACTGTACATAAAGAACACTGACAGCTATTGGATCAGGAACTTAAGGCACACATACACTAGCTTTCTTGTTAGCCTTTTAATCCTCCTTTAAAGCAACTTTTGATTTCACTGTTTTTTCACAAGAGAGAAGTTAGGCATTTTAGCCTCATCTCTCATAAGAAACAACATGAAGTGTAAGGTTATACAAGTTAGTTTGCTTAAAATAGAAATTTTTATTTCTGTAATATAAATATTCTGAGGCTCAGAGACAAAAAAGTTTCTGAGACAAAAATCATCTTGACTGACAGCATAAGAAATTTTTCTCTTTAACTAACTAAAATCAAACAAAAAGTCTACATCCTAACAATGCCAGATAAATAAAGGAACTGGTCTTGAATCATGGCAGGACTTGAATCACTCCTCACAAAACCAATGTTATGTAAATTTTTACATAATGTTCCAATATGATTTTATCACCTTAAGTTATATTGATTTCTCTGTTAAATTTTTTCCCCAAATTCAGATGGCTAAATTCCTCAGTTAAATCTTAATCCACTAGTTAATTCTCAAACATAGTGTGGTACTGCAGAACAGAAAATCTTTGCTCCATTTTGTTTTTGTTTAATTAGGTAGGCCAGCTAATTTGTAACTCCTGTTGTGTTTTCTGTTTTAGCAGCATCCTAAATTGGCAGATCTTGAAGACTGTGCTGTCATGTAAGGTTTCCAGTGGTACATATGTTTCTAATGTACAGTGCATAATTTTATGACAAGACACTTCAGTTGTTAAAAATGTCTGGAGCAAGATGTCTTTAAATAGTAGGCACTTTCTTGGTACATTAATTTTCTCACACTCAGAAGCAGAAAATGTAATAGTAGCTGTCATTTAGTACAAAGCTCTGTTTACTTTTTAAAGCTATTTACAGCTTAAATGTCTTGTTCAAACTGATTAGCTATAGTAGGATTTAAAACTTTTCTATGACCTGTTTATTACAGTTAATATGTTTTTTCTCAGACTATAGTTCATGAAATCTGTCCCATCAGCATTAGGACAAGTGTTAAGATTTTGTTTTGGTTTTTTTCTGGCTACACCTGATAAATATAAGTCAGTGGGATTTTGAGAATGACTGAAATGAAAATCATAGCACCCTAACCTACAAGTAACGCAGTGGCTGTGGCATTTGCATTTAATCCCTTCCCTTCACATTTACAAACAGAGAGAGCCAGAACATCTTCCCAACACAATACCTCAACAGTCACAAACCCATATCCTCATCTATAATTCATCTTGGCTAATAATATGCTTACTGACTGACACGATATCCAACAAGCCCTTCACAATGTGGAAGATCTAATTACAGAGGCCATAACATTGTTACTCCACAACTAACAGATTGTTTGAGAAACATTCCAAACACGCAGAGACATATATAAATAATAATAAAAAAATCCCAGGTTTTAATGTAAATGTAGACTAAATCCCCCTTCCAAGACTAGGTTGAAAAAGCATTAAAGGATGTAAAAATTCAGTGGAGAGAGGCTTTTTTACTATTCCTGTTGCAGACAATAGTGATCATTAAAATGTTGTTTCAAATGCCATAGACTTCCTTGGTAATATTACTTCAGTCTTTCCCTCCTATTTTGTCCTTTTTCTTCATGCAATCCAGGCAAGTTTTTCTGCATCACTAAAAGTCTCTGATACCCTTGAAGCGGAGATGACTAATTGATGTGACTAGGAAAAAGGGGAAGATCTAGTTGGGTTTTTTCCATGTCTTTAAATGCATGTTGTCCTTCTGCCAATCAGTTTCTACCTTACTGTGAAAGTTGAGCTTACTGGCTCTCAAATTGAGTTAGAAAATAATGCATTTCAGGAATGGCTTTTAACCACAGGATTGTAAAAGGCAGTTGACTATTATCTTTCCTCATATTTTACTCCTGAGATTGCAGAAGAGTTATTTCATCTTATATACACATTTCTAGTTGACACTACCTCCTGTATCTCTGTACTGGGAAGATTTGTTGATTTACCAGTACTAGAAAGGAAGTACAGGCATCTTATAATCTAATTTACTGTTATTAATTACTGTGTTATGGCTGTCAACAACATTAATGTACCATCCACACAATTTGGTGGATGAGAGCAGGATCGTTTGCACTCTCAGCCATGTCACTGTGTCAGAGGTTCTATGGACCTCTGACTTCCAGGAGACAGCACTGAACAAGAGTTAGCCCTTTACGTACTGAACTCAACTGATGTAAGACTAGACAGCTGTAACTCTTCTTACAATAGGGCACCTGACACACTTCTTACAACCTGTGTCAGGCACATTCAACACCTTTGGCAACCAGAAAGTTTGCCCACGTGCATCTTTGTGCGTTTTCTGCATTGTTTTTAACTGAATTATCAAAAGCTGTTTCGTGGCACACAGATTCCCAGACTTCAGCAAGTTTTCTCTTTTACTTTTGAGTTATATTTTTCATTAAATAAGCAAAAAGCAAAACTGAAAGCACATATTTTTCTTTCTCTTTGTGTGGTGTATATCTAGAAGGAAAATGGAGCCATTCCTTTCAGGAACATGGGTCAAATTCAAAATGTTTTAGTCCTGTGTAGAATTAATACTCTTCTTTAGTCCTAGAAAAATAACCCAACTTTTTAGAGTACTGAGTGTCAACAGCTAGAGAACCAAAAACTTTCTGTAAGCAAAACTAAAATTATGTAAATCTGAGCCCAGTTTATTCTTTTGCTCAGAAAATGATGCTTAGCTGTGGATGCCAAAGGGTTTGCCAAAACTATCAGCATACTTGTGCATGGGTTGTTAATAAACTTTAAAGAGCTCTTAGTGGATGTGGACAGATTTGCTGTCTGTCCACATGTAGGATTGCAGGAAAACTGATTTCACTTTTTGAGTTGAAATGAAGCAATCAAGACAGTGATTAATGGCTTTTTTTTTGTTTGGGTCAGCAGAAGTGTAATGAAAACACAGTAAAACAGCACAAGCAGAAACGGACATACATGACAGACTGTAAAGGAAGTGCTCCTTACTCCTACCTTAAACTATCTCCCATTTCCAATTTGAACAGTAATGTTAGAACAGAATATGCTTGAGAGGTAAAAAGGACTTAGGACAAGGACTTAGACTTCAGTGACTTGCAGTCTAATGACCACTTGCTACTTAGTTATCCTTATCTTGCATGGTGCAATTCTTTGGCTTAATTTATGCTGCAAATAGATTTTAAGTGACGCACCAGTACACCTACATGTTGGAACTAAAACTGATGATGCCATGTTCAACCAGCCTTCCAGCATATGAGAGGCTATAGATTTTGACCAACTAATTCATTCCAGTCAGAGTATTATTTTATCAGTTATTACTAGCCAGTCTCAAGAAACTTGTCAAAATGACGCTGGACATGCTCACATAGGAATATTACTTGCTTTAGTTTTCAGACACATCAAACATGAAGCTGAAACTCTGGGTACAGAATGCTTGCACTTGGTTAAGCATTTTCCTAACTTGAATGAAGATTGAGATGCTCTGACAGTTCAGAAAAGTGCAGTGTCAGTTCTGATCCACCTGTCCTGACTCATGTTACCAGTTAGATTACAATTATTTTTTTATATCATGAATGTTACCTTTGATCTAGGGTTATTTTGCATTGGCCTGTGAAAAAAAACTTAATTAAAAATACTGTTTTGTATCTGACTGAGATTTAGCACGTGTCAGCCCAGTTCTGTGTTTTGTCACTAGGCATGAATGGAAATAACATGAGGAAAACTTTACTTTTCATCTAGAAAAAATAAGCTTTTGGTAAATTTCATTTGAGTTTTTTTATCTAAAGATAAATGTTTTAGTTTAACTTCAGCTTGATTTCAATCAGTGAGTGTACATTTAATTTTTGATTACCCAAAGTGGTGGTCTTTGATCTAAGACATCAGTTAGATTATATATGTGGAACTTCTTAACTTAAGGGAAGGGATGTTCAAATCCTCCCACTAGTCTGGCATTCATTCAGGCACCTGAAAAGAAATTACTCAGATACAAAGGAATTACCATGTGAATAGTGTTTCCACACAGTTTCTGCATATGCTGTCCTGCATTTTTATCAAGACTGCAAATATAAACCAGCGTGAGAAAGCAGGTGCTATTTTCCTCTGTCTTTTGAGCATTAGTCTTTCCCAGCAGTAAGCTCTATGTGCTAACGGCCACAGCAAGGCACTCTAAAACCAGAATCTTTTAAAATTTTTTTTAAGGTCTGGGGCTTTTGATCCAGTTTTAATTAAGAGGCAGAACTTTTAAATGAGAAGAGGCAGAAAGCAAAAGCATATGATTCTTAATATTTTTAAGAGCATTTTGAGGCAAATATAGTATAGAAGGATGAATCTAAAAAGTTTCTAAACTATTGCAATGTTTCAGTTTGTCTTCACAAAGTTTTGTTTGCACAGAATGTAGAAATGAAATACCTTTGAATTTTATTTCTGACTTCAGTAACTCATCCATATTCACTTATTATCTCTGTTTCAAGGTCATTTATACTATAAGAAACAAAATATTTTCTTCCTCATGTAAGTCAAAATCATAATAGAAACTATTTAATTGTGGTTAATAAAAATTACCATTATTATTATTAAAACAGCCATTGACTTGAAAATAATCCTGTCTCTTCCATGGAATTACTCAATGATCATTAAGTTACATAATCAAACCATACAGGGTATAGTATGTCTGTTGCACAAGGCATACACCTAAACATTTATAGGTCATTCAGCTAAAATTAAAAAACAACAAGGAAACCAAACAAATAAAAAGAACAGAAAGAAAAGAGGAAAAAAAGAGTGAGAGAGAGAAAACCCCATGGAATTTTTTTTTTAAACCCCCACAAACAAAAAACAACTGTAAACTTTTGGGGAGAAAAACTTGTCACCTAAGAGTGGAAAAATAAAAAAAATAAGACCAATACCAAAAGTAAGGGAAAATGAGAAACTACTGGTGAAGTTAAAAAAAGTTAAAAGTTAAAAAGGGAAAGCTAAAAGCATTTATTTACGCACTGTGAAGATAAATGTAAACAAGAGAGAAAGAAAAGGCAAAACAGGGATGTCCAGTGGTATGCATAGGATCACAAGAACAGTGTTCCTAATGCCTGTACATAGTAAGATGCTTCGTTGTGCTGCAGTCATTTAGATTTCATGGATCTGGAAAAAAAAATGTAAAATTCAGCCTGTCAGGCAAATAGCATTTAATCTCTTATAACCTTACCTGGATTGTCTTTGCTTTCACCCATCACCAGTCATAATCAAGTGTCACATCATTAATACAAGAGGCAGTTCTCATAAGTATTGCTGCACAGCAAACATAAAATATGATTGGAAGTAATTACGTTTATCCTGTTAAAGTAACTTGGGTATTTCTTACATTCAAATACTGAAAACTCAAAGTTTAGATTAGATTTGCAAGTGCTTTACAATCAAGTCCTGTGCTGGCATCACAGTGCTGAGCCAAAGAAAGTCCTAATGAAACAGAATATCCATTAGGTACTTTCCCAATCATGATGTTTGGCAATGAAAAGAAAAGGTAAAGGTAAATGCAGAAATTTACAATTAGTGAAAAGGTGTAGAAGTAATAAGCAAAAAAGAGGAAAACGATGTCTCACATATAAGCAAGGTTTTGCTGTATAGCATGTCATCAAGGAACCTATAATAGCTGACAGGTGCATACAATAAGGGAAAGGAATTTCAGTAGAAAAAGCACAGATTTTTTCAAATTTTAATTTGTTAAACCATTGGGGGAAAGAATACTTATGATGAATGTAGAGCAAAGATCTGTATGCAGATATAGGATAACTAAAGAGAATTTGTTCCTTAAACACTGTAGTTTCAAGCTTTTGAAACTGAATCCTCAGTGTTTGAATTGACAGTTCAAATAATTCAGTTATTGACAACTGCAAATGTACATTTCCACTGCATATGACTTGTCAGACAGCAACCTAATTTCATAATAGATTGAAAACAGTTTCTTCAGAATAGCTACAAAAACCCAAAAATTAACTGAGCTTAAGAAAATCAGCTGAAAGACATTAAAATAATGTTGTATTTCCTTAGTGCATACAACCAATCTTATAATATGTCTAGGGTGGTAACAAACAAAGGAGAGAAGCTTATGACCAGTAAGATTCTTCATGGCACAAAGAAAAAATAAAAATTGTCTCCATTACACTAACCCCTACTTAAATAAAAAAAAAAATAAATAATCACCATAACCTGAAAAACATGCATAGATTAATTTCTTCCAAAATTAAAGGGAAACCCCCACATTTTCCTGTTTGTAAACCAGTAGTTAAAGAGTACATACTACATCATCAGATAAGCCAAAAAGAACTATGAAAAGCATGAAAAACCATTGAAGTCTTTAGTGTTTTCACTGAGAAAGGGGAAACTAAGGTTCATGTACCTGCCCTATCTTGCACTTAATTCTTGTCACGAGGAAGCTAATCTTTACTTTATTCACCCTCATATAAGGAAATTGACTTGGCTTGAGTGAAAAGCTATCTTTTTTTTGAAACTTGAAATATTCATAAATATTCCTGCAAAATTTAGTTTTTCATAGATAGAAATCTGTTCATTAGTCATTCTCATGTGGAAAATTCTAATCAGCTCTGCTTGTGTACATTGATTGCCAGTTAGCTTCAATAGCTGTAGAATTGTACTTGAAACATTGTTACTCAGTAGGAATATAATTGGTGAAATAAGAAAAATTAAAAGCTGGTAAATAAAATCAGTTGTAAAACCTCAAAAAATAGGACCTGGGAAAGCTCCACTGAAGCCAGTGATCAGATAGAATGTTTTATCACTTAAATGTGAAGTAGCCATTAAAAAATTAAGCTCCATGGAGCCTGCCCTGTTCAACAAAACATTCATTCATGTGCTTAATTTTTGTCTCAGAGGAATTGACATATATGATAAATATTTCTGGAATTTTAACATAAACAGGAACGAAACACTCTGTTGACGTGGGTCTTTTAATATTACATAATGCCATTATGGCTTTGATATTGAAAATGGGAAATTTGCAGTTTCAGGTTAGGAAAAAAATAGTAAACTTCCCAAAATATTATAAGGCAGTATCCAGAACATTGCAGAACTTTCTATGGTGTTTTAATCAGGCATATAAATTAGTTCATAGGCTTCATAGATATCATCTATATCCAAGAAATGCTATTTTCATATTTTCAAAAATCCGTTAGCTTGGGACACAGGTGAGCAAATTTATTTATACGCATTAGCATTTTCTGCTCAAATTTGTCATACCTCCTTGACATTTAAACAATTTACATCAGCCAAAGATAATGACGCAAAATAACCATTCATTATTTCTCTTAACTGGGCATGGGGGGGGAAACCACAATAATTTCTACAGGGCAGCTGAGTTTCTGAAGAATTTCCAAAACCAACAGAAAGTGCTCCCTTCAGTCACTTTTTCTGAACGGTTCCTTGCAGAGACATGCAAGCTTTGTTGAGCTACTGAAGTATATTACCAGAAATTATAGTGTCACATATTAAAAAAAAAATAGAGAAAGAGTACATTACTGATTCAGAATTAGAACTTTTTATAAAACCAATATTAGAACCTCAGAATTTTAGCAATACACTGCTATACACAGTTCTGTAGCTCATTAGTTTCTACACATAGCCACTTTAAAACCTCTCATATGCTTCTAATATATCACTTAGCATTACGCAATTGCTACTTCCTCTTCAGTTTTAAGACAGCTAAGTCTTTGAACTCTTAAAACTACACTGTTCTGGCAATTTTTATAAAACCACATGGAATGCAAACTATTTTTTGCTTACCAGGTCACAAGCATTAAAAAAGTGAGCTTGCTACAATTTCTTCAACTTAAAAATCTTTTAAGTTACTGATGGGTCAGGCTTAATCTTTGTTTTTCAAGTGTTCTTGTCAGATAAGGTAAAACATAGGAACTTGCATGGCATGCATATTTGCTACAAACTCTGTTTACTACAAACTCAATACAAAGTTGAGTATTGAGTCTTTCCTCCCTACAGCATACATGTATGCTTTAGGGAGGAAAGAATGATATATATGGAAGAACAGTAGGCAAGAATTGTGAGGTTATTTTGCTTGTGTTTCACTCTGTAAAAAGTATTCAAAGCATTGACAAATAGAGATAATATTAGAAATAATAAAGTCTGCAGATATTTACCTATATAAAGCATCTGTGATGAGCAGTGTACACTTTTTTGTTTCATGTCAATGAAAGTCAACATTTTGAAGTTCCTTTTCTTTCTGTTTCTTGCCAGAGAAATAATAAAGTTCACAAGGAAAAAAAATCCACATTAAAAATAAATTGCTTTTGATAACTTTAGATAAAAAAGCAAAAAAGACACTACTGCCGCTGGTATTTCATATAACTGTTGAAAATGGAATATTATAGGTCTTGTAATGGGAAAGGTACATTATCAGTGCAGGTAAAGCTCTGGCAAGGCACTGAGAAAATAACTGCTCAAGCTTTCTGATTACCAGAGCTTTACTTCATAAACCTTCAGATTAAATTTAGGACCTGCTGTTCATTAGTGATGAATGAAAGAGAATTCAACATTAGGCCTATACTTTCTTGTTATTTCATCATCCAGAAATGATCACTCACTTTTGCTGAACTTTATCTCATATCCTGTTACATATGACTGAATTTAAATTTGTAACTGCTTTTTGACTAAATATTGCAAAGTAACAAATTCTCCATTCAGATTTGTTTGATATAATATTTTAAATTCAAATGAAGTCCAGAAGATGACCTTGGCACAATCTCTTGAGAAACAATCCAAGGCATGGAAATAGTCTAGGGAACTGCGATAGTACAGAATGCAAAAGGCTGCAGGCATTGCATGGGAT
This sequence comes from Agelaius tricolor, assembly GCF_023055355.1. Taxonomy (NCBI): domain Eukaryota; kingdom Metazoa; phylum Chordata; class Aves; order Passeriformes; family Icteridae; genus Agelaius; species Agelaius tricolor. Next base: position 22,668,988 of record NW_027269264.1, on the reverse strand, counting down.
GATGACAAGAAAATCAAGACCAAAAGGAGATGATGCATTTCAGATGAAATTTTTTCAAGTAATAGCAAAATACTGGCAAAAGGTTGAAGGATTCCTAAACATAAACATATCACACACTTTCAGATCAAAGAATATTGTTTCAATGGTTGCAAAGAATTCAACATTTGCATTAGGGAACATTTGCAACTTGGGGGAAACCTTGCTGTTTTAATACTTTGGTAATGCCAAAGATTTGCAAACAATTAAACATGAAAGAAATACAGTACATTGAATATTTATATAACATTTTAATATTAGAAAGATGTTTCTCAACATAGACATCAAAAGAAAATATCAATAGTTGCATTTAATCATTCTTTCAGGATCTTATTAGTGAAAAGTATTATAGTTACAGTTAATTTCACATGTTTTCTTAGTAGCATTTGTAAAATCTGTCAATTTGAAACAGCATTTAAGCAAGTTATACTTCATCTACTTTGTGAATATATTGAAAGAGAAAGGCAAATTACATCAGAGGTATAAATAGTAAATAATGATACTACTAATAGTAAAAAATGATACTGCTAATAATTTTAATGGATCACAAAATATTTTCATTTGTGTATTTTGTTCCTTAGGACATATGATAGTGTCTGTAAATTGGACGCAAAATTGAAGACATATTGGAATATCAAGGAATTTTTTGATATCACTAGTAATCATGATCTAAATCCTTTTTAAAAACATACCAAGTGTTTTGCCAAAATTAGCCATGATTTCCCTTACAATAACTCTTCGAGAAAAGTTTAAGACTTGTCTATAATGTTTGGGTAGCTTCTTCTAATAACCACTTTTCTGCACAGTGATGGATTTCTTGATAAGAAATATTATGTTCATGATGACAGTAACTAAATGGAGAACTTAGGGATTGGCTTCTGTCATTGCACTACTGATATGTGCATTTTACTGAATATTAATAGTACAGAACATCAGTTTCCACTTGTCAGTTCTTTATTTATCAGTGTCTGATTCAAGACTATCTCCTTTTAGAAGGTTGGTCCATGGAGGCAAGAGAATCTGGGCTTGAATTTTCAAAAAGCACTCTAGTACTTATCACTTTAAAAAAGACCAGCCCAAAATTAACAAAAAGCAAGGCAAAAAACTCTCTATGCCAAAGAGATTATGAGGTTAGTGTATATACTTTTGGCTTTAAGCCCTTTTATTATTCTTTTCCATATTTAAAACATGATAGCAAGATCCTATAAGCTGGATACAGTTTTCAAAGAAAAAAAATGAATTAACTTGAGGGATATACTCTAAGGCAAATGTCAATAGCAAGACTACATGTAAATAAGTAAATATTTACTTGAAAAATAGTTAGCATGGAATTAAGTATGATGGCCAAGGGCTACCCATTGAATCAAGGAGAAAGGAAAATGGAAAATATAGATTGATTTCTGATATAATATCATTTATTCTGTCCATGTCATGCATTATAGTAATAAAGAAAACACGCCTTTAAATCATAGAATCATAAAATAGAGTTGAAAGGGCTCACAAGTTTCATTAAGACCAAATTCTGTCCCTGTTGGGACAACCCAAATGAAAGTCCATACTATACAGTATTCAACTCCAAAAGTAGTTGATGTCTTAGCTTTTCACCAGCTAAGCTTTGAAAACATGCCTTATCTTTGTGACTTTAGTAATTTGATAAAATGATGTTTCTGCACAAGCTCAGAAGATGACAGTGAGTATTCTTTCTTCTCTGCAGAGTGAGTTTCAGTCCCAGGTCTGCTGCTCTTCTCTCTGTATCCTCACCAGCCAGCACAGAACAGTCGGTAATCTACTGCAGCAACGCCCTAGTAGCAGATATCTCCCCTTTGAAAGAAGGGAGTTTCACATTTAGTATTGCTATTGGTGGCAAATGCTTCTCTGTCTTAGTCTAGTTAAGGACTGGCTCTTGCTTGGGTTAGTTTATTTTATCACAATTGAAGCCTTAAAACAAGAGTCTCTAATTCAAGAAAACCTTCCAGAGGAAGCCAGCTGAGACAGAGCAGTTAGCCCGTGTGCAGAAGATAATGCTCTAATTGAAACTGTATTACAGCTATATTGTGTGGTTAATTAACTGTGACCCATCTTAATTTTTTCCAATCCACCTGGCAGTAACCAAATGCTGGCTTCTGGAATTCTTTGACATTTTCATAAAAATGTATATGGAAGTTGAAGTATAGATTTCTCTGTGACAAATGTTGTTTGTGTTTTATTTTTATGTTGTATATTTGTATATGTTATATGTCAAAATACATGGTTTCAGTATTTCAAGGTAGTAGCATTTCTGCAATGTAAAAAACCTGTGATCTATTCTAGAGAAAACAATCCCCATTATTTACTATGACTCTGACTGTACATTAACTTCACTTAATGTACGCTGTCTAGAAATATATGACAGCATTGCTTTGCCTGTTTAAAAGTTCTGCTAAAAGGCTACAGATTCCAAGCTCTCTCAATTGAAAAGGAAAATAGCCAGAGTTTTGCATCTGCGTCCTTGTATGACTCTTTAACAAAATGTTGTTTCAAACAATACCATAAGACAATAACTTAATTTTTTCAAACAATAAAACTCCCTATAAAAATAGCATTTTCTAAAACTTCAAGAAACTGCAGTTTATTTTTAGTTCTGCCTGGTGAATTATGTTTTAGCCTTTAATAATTTTATTAATTTAACAGGAGCTCAACCTACGTAGTAGCCCTAGGCAGCCCTGCATGACCACTTAGTTAATTGGACCAGATGACCTTCAGAGGTATCTTCTGAACTCAGCCATTCTGTAATTCTGCAGTACATATGAATGGTTTAAAAGTCATTGAGTCAATATAGGAGCAGGATCATGTTCTTGTCTTACCTTGATTTCTTTGATTTTGATTTTCTACTTTCATAATTAGAATGGTTGTTAGATGAGCCTGTTACTTATTCTCTCTTTTGCAGCCCCTTTTACTTGCCTCTGTCTGGATAATGTACTTGAAGGGAGGGAGCTCCTTCAGTGCTAGGTGTTGTTTTCCTTTGACAAAATACTCAGTGGATAAATAGTTTAGGTTTTAGAAATATTTTAAAAGTGGAGTGTTCACCTACCTGCTTACTTTAATGAACAGCTGCATCTCTGAATACTTTGCATATCAGTCTTGTTGAAAGCTTGAAAGAACATACAAAAATGCATAACATTCATCATTTTAATACAATAATAGGAGTGTAATGAGAATAAAATGCATAGCATGTTTGTTTTCATCAGAAGTGTGTGGGAAAATGACTAGGGGTAAATCAGATAGAACTAATTTATACTCACACTCTAACAGAAATTATAACTGTATGAAAATTATAGGGTGAAATGCAATTGCCATCCTCCAGATGGTATATGGTCAGCATGCCCAACCACAATGCCACCTGCAGTACATCCAGTCAGCATGCCACGCACAATATATCCTAGGGAGGACAAAAAATAGGGTGGAACGGAGTGGAGAGACCATGACCAGTCTCTGTCAAAACCCTTGCAGAGGAGGGAACTCAGTGGTACCTTGTAGCTGATAAGGTGCATAGCAGCTGTCAAGCAAAGAAGAAAGATTTCTTGCTCTTGAACCAGGAGCTGTGGGAAGATCACACATGCCCACCTTCATCCCAAAGGTTATCTCAGATGTACTGCTGATGTTACCCACCTCCAAGGTATGACCACCCACCACTGAAGATGATGTATAGCTAGATTCACTCAAGCTTCATCTAAACATAAAAATAGTATAAAAATAAGTTAAAAATTGAGAGAAGTTAGAGAAGAATCCATAGTAACTCCTGGGATCAGTTAATGGTCTGTACCTATCTTCTCTCCCATAGGGATGGCTGGGGGGTATGAACTGTACTCTACATGTGTTGATTGATTTTCCCAAGCCAGTTTTTGTTAGGGATTACAGTTTATCTGTATATTGTTTTGAATGTGTTTTTTGCAGCCAGATACTGTCACTGGCAATCTTAAAACCTTAACTTGTCAGAATTTTCTAATATATTAATAAAGAGTGTTACTCCATAAAGTGTTAATTGTGAGCCCTTCAAGGTTTTTAACAGTTGCTGGCAGGAATAAGTCTCCACTTGCCTTTAGAGACCCAGAATGGAATCTCTTGCTGTTGGCATGGTTCCCTGAATCCTTCCTTTTGCTGACAGATCAATTTAAGGTGTGGAAATCCAGCAGAGGGGCCTTCTGTTTGCACGTGGCCCTGAACAAGTCAGTTGAACCAGCCTCCAATCCAACAGGACTGCTCAGAGAAAGATCCCCATAAAAGGACGTTGCCTAGTTGGGCACACGAGTCTCAGCTTTTCTCTGGCACTGACAGACTAATCAAACACAAATGCTTTGAGAAAATCTCTACTTTCACATGGCAGAGGTGTTATTATAAGGACGGAAAAAGAAATAATCTCCATCTATTTCAATTGTCCTCAAGCATAACAACTGTGACAAGAAGAATTCTGGATGAAGGAAGAAACAACAAGCAAAAACAGAAACAGAAAGGAAAAAAGGAACCACAGCAAAAAGCAAGTTTCAAAATTGGAATCCCTTTCTGAATCATTAATATTGGAAAATTAGGGATACAACAATTTATAAAAACTAGTTCTTACTTATTGGAAGGAAAGGAAATATTTGATGCTTTTGAAGGAATCCCACAAAGACATTCTTCTTTCTAGAATGCTACACTTAAAATGGTTAGCATTACTAGTTTCGGTTACTAGGTTTTTATAAAAGAACAGCGGATAAAAATATTGGCAATACCTACAAATACAAAGGAGGTCAACATTGATAACAGAACCATGCACATATCAAACAAATCAACTCATCACAGGAGGTCCCTAACAATGAATGAGCTGGCTTGCCTAGTGTCATATCCCTCTCACTATCTTACACTGTATATCTGAGGGTTTTATCCTCAAAGTGGCATAACATAACAATTCATCATCTGGAAAAGGTTTTACCCAGCTTATAATGAATTCCTTTTTTGCTTTACTGTAATTGTAGCTGTTGGCTTCAGAGACGAGCACTTAAGGTCTTATTAAACTCCAAAGCAAAAAAATCTTGCTAGCTGTATTAGCTTTAATATTATGAGGTTAATTATTTAACATAGGTCACTTGGAAAATGCCAACATACGTGACACTAAGAAGTATTTCTCACTATTCACTTTTCAATATTATAGGCAAGAAAGAAACTTTAAAATTTTATTTCAAGTAAATGAATGCCAAACTAAAGAATTTGTGAAAGACTTTTTATATAATGAAAAAAAATACAAAGAAGGAAAAAATTAACAAAATATATTTTCTGTCAATCATGAAAGTACTGAAACCAGATATGACATTTTTGTAAACATCTTAGTCAAACCTCAACAGTTGCTAATGAAATCATCTCATTTCTAACTTAATTGCCTGACCACATCATTGTTATCTGCTGTATTTGCTATTTATACTTAGTGGTCTTTTAGATAGCTGATACTAAAATGCCCAAGATGAACAGCAAATTCAGAAATACTGAACTTTGCACAATAGGAAAGCAGGCATGAAAAAACATCAAGAGGCAGAAATTTCTCGCTGTTTGGGAATGGAGGACAGTCTTGTACACTGCAGGAATACCGAGCATTTTCCAAAGTACTAATTGGGCAAAGTGCACAGGTGAATGTCCCCATGATTTAAAAAATCTTATGTGAATGAGTGCAGACAAGGACAAGTCTGCTCATTCTAAGACTTGTGTACATTGTGCATCTGGAAGCAGCATTTTGATGGTTTCAACATTTGCATTTAAACAAGTTAGATAATGCTATTCCTACTACCAAACAGGGGCTGTAGTATCCAGTTTGGACTGATCAGGTCACCCTAGGCAAGACCTATCAAGTCATAAATAGAATAGTCTGAAATATTCCATTAAAAATTCAAGACTTAATCACAAATATCTGTGAACACATACAGTTTTCTACTCCACATTTTGAATAAACCAAATGGATATCAAGAAAAAAAGAAAGATGACACTTAAGACTTACCTAATTAAATTATTTGTCAATATTTTAATACTGTTTTAAGGATTTTCTCAGTACATTGCAAACATCAATCAAGCCTGAACTATGTCAAATTACTATAATAATAAAAAAAATCAAAAAACCAAAAATCAGTTTAAAAAAAGATCACAAGAAAACCACAAAGAAAGAAGTCACATTCACCGCTACAAGGAATTCAAGGTTGAGAAAATATTTAAAATTCTCTTTGTTTGATGCAAAATCTGCAGGACAATGCCTCTTCACTGATTTAATGCTGCATGCATGTGAGAGGAAATACTGACATTAATATTGACACTATCTAGATGACTCTAGTGCAATATTGTTAGAAAAATAAAAAATTTTAAATACTAATATTTTCTTCCCTTTCCCGATATATTTTAAACTAAGTCTTACTTCCCTTCTTTTTTTCTTCCCTTAAACTAACTTCTTCTGCTTAGCTATTACATGAAAGTCTGGTTTTGCTTTTTAAGACTCCCCAGATTCCTGACTAGATCATCCTTCCCGCCTCTTGGTTGTGCTCCTCACAAATGTACAGTGAGGATAGTGTGTAAAATTCTCCATTCTTGTAAGCACCTTGCATTTCTCTGCTCTGTCTCCTTCTTAACTTCCAGTCATAAAGTTTTCCAGACAACTATGTGTATCCTGAGTGACTCCACCTGAATTGTGGCCTTATAATTTGCAGAATTTTTTACATACTTCAAAATTTTTATTTGGCAAAACTTTACCCAGGGTCATATACACCATAAGGCATATCAGTACAAAATTCAGATAAGTCAGTTAATGTTTTTCATTGCAATTTAATCCCTGTGACCTGATAGAAAATATTCAGTAACGTCTTTAATTTCTTCTTTTTACACTTATTTCTCCATCTCTTAGCTACTTGCATGTATCCTTTTGTTCCTGAAAACTTGGAATGTTCTCCCTCGGATGCCCTAAATTCCCAATTACTTTAAAAAAATGCATTCCCTATCAAAAGTACTGACCAACTGTACTTTCAAAATTTAATATAGGATACTACATTCCTGTAAAGCTATAATGAATGTCTAATTTTTCTGATTAATATATTCTTAAGTGAAGAGTTTAAAAAAAATTAGGAAAAGGAGCAACTGTATTCTAGAAAAGGAGCAAGATACTGCTAAATACCTGACTCCTTCTACTTTTTCTCCTAACTTTCTTTCTATTTTCCTTATCTACATGCTAAAATTAATTCAGAAACCTGAGGCATGTTGAATATTATTAAAAATTCCTGCTTCAGTTTGCTGTAATATTTTCTATGTTAGTTTTTTTTCTCATCATTCAGACTAAACTATTTAATGTGAAAATATAATATTTTTAAAAGTGATTTATTTATTCTACTTATGAACCCTATTTATTAATCAGAATATGAGATACTTTCCTAAGTGGGCTTGATAGATACTTGCATTGACAAAACTTTCAAAATTTTAAGAAATTTGTTTTGAATGACCACTTCTAAGGATTACTTGTGTATTAAAATATCTTCTTGTAGCATCTTGTGAAAATGGAAATTTGGTCAAAACATACATAATATTTCAAAAGCAAACCTGATGTGACACCACAGATAACTCTTTTTTTCCTCTTCAAGTGGAAGAGTACATGGGATTTGACTGTGGTATTACACATCAAACCTATGAGTTTTGTTAATTCCCAATAAGCCATTGCATTTAGAGATTCTAATATGTCTTATTGTGTGTGAAGCAGAGAGTGGAATATGTAAATTGATGAATAGATTTGAGACAAGATCTTTGCATGTTGCCTCTAAGCCTTCTTTCAAAATCAGTATTGCAGAGTTTCAAATAGAGCAGTGGAATAGCTGGTTCCCTGAATGAAAACATAGGTTTAATTAAGTTGCTAATTTTATAGGAGCACATTCTAGATCCAACAATAAAATGTAGGTACAGCTCTTTAAATATATTCGAAACTCATCTTGCCAGATCATTCCTTTAGTCTGTTGAAATCCACACTTCATTGCAAATAGGTTTGTCTCTGGGTAAGGTCTTTCTATTCAGCTTTTCCACCATTTTCTGAGGAAAATGAACATTTCTTTGGGTGTACATCAATTGAGGGTTTTTTCAGTGGCAGCTTTCTATATTATGTAAACATATATGTGAATGTATTTCTTTGGAAGAGTTAATTATCACACTGGGATAAATTTGTTCCCAGTGTGAGTGGCATTTCTTTGTTTTCTATTTTAAAGATATGTAGAGCTCACTGAAAGCAGAGTCAAAAATAGTGTATATGGAAACCTGTGTCTATATTAAAAAAATCATATAGAAGTCAAGACATCTGCCACAAATAAAGACAGTTCTTTATGAAACTTCTATTTGAAGAGGGCCAGACAAAGGAGACTTTATTTATAATTTCTTCACTATATTGTAAATTATGTCTGAGGGAGGGTAGTAAAATATTTCCTTACTTGTTTAGTCTGTGATGTAGGAAGTTGTGTAACCACTGAGCTCTATCAGAGCCTGACGTCACTTTCCTTCTAGTATGATATAGAAAATGACATCTTAATATCTGGACAAAAGAAATCAAGTACAAGCCTCTTAAGCTCTTAGGATAATTAAGAATATTTCATATAGGGTTATCTGTCAAGCATGCGTGAACCTCCAGCTCCCATGCAATCTACATTTTCAGTGGTCCTATGTTTGTTTTTACTGCATGTAGCATATTTCCTATGGTTCTCAATGGGTCCAGTGCTTGCAAGATGCCCCTTAGGAGGTGTGGGTCAGTGGTGAGCAGAATGATCTAATGTAACTTTCTAAATACATGCATAGCCTTTGTGAGAGAAGTTGAGGGTCTTAGCCAAACAGAGGTTCTGGCTGGTTTTAATTCCCTGGAACTCCTGTTATACTCTGAGCCTAGAAAAATATTTTCCCTATGAAATGGCATTTTTAAGTGTTTTGGTGCTTTGCACTCTAAAATGTTTACAAATGTTTCTCCTACTAACTCTATTTGTGCTCCTTCAAAACACCAACACCTCTGCTTCTGTCAACTCCAGTAGAACATTGAAGCAATAACTAGCAAAATCTCTGCATTACCTTACTCTTTTAGCAAGAGAGCATTAACCTATGAAAAAAAGGAAATTCTGTTCTGAAATTCTTCATTCCATTGTCTTGGGCTGACTCAGATTTGCTCTTGCTGACACAGATCATAAAGTGAAATTCATGACACACTGATAAACACCATAATTGGATGCTATGCTTTTTATCAAGATGTGTTATACTTATTTATGCATTTAATAATTTAAAACTACTGAAAAAATAAGTAGAAAAATGCTACTGATGAAGTGGAGCAAGACAGTGAAGATAGTGTGGACTCAAACTTTCCATATGGAAGTGCATTTCCTGGTTTTATTTCAAAGTCCACAGCATTAACACACACAAAGCTCCTCTTTCATTTCATTTTTGATACACCAACCACTTCATTACTCATCTTTTTTTCTACATGAAACATTGTGAAAATAAGAGAATTCAACACTTCTGATGAGCAAACAAAATCCTGCATTAACCTCCAAACACTGCACAAAGACTGCACAGTCTAGACTGAAAATTTAACAGCATTTCTGTAAAGCTAATCCAAATAGATGCTCATCAATACAAATATAAGCATGATACAGAGAAGTATCAATTTGAAATGCATTAAGAGCAATATATTTAACGTGTCTTTGTCATAAAGTTTCAGTGGGTCACAAGATATGTACCAGTTACTGGCTACCAAGCAGACTAATTAAAGAACTGTAGTAAAGTAAGTCAGAATTTAATAGCTTTACTGATGAGTAAAACCATGCATACTTTTAATGCTGAAAAAAAGGTGAAATTTTCAATAGTACTCTTTCTTCCTTAATAGCCTGAATTTTAAATTGAAAATTATCTGAGCAATTAAATCCAATGATTTCTCTATTAGAATTCAGTTCCTAAATATTTTTAAAAGGGCATCTAGGTCCTATTCCTGTAATTTTAGTGCAAATAAAGATAAGCATAAAATGTAACAAAGGCGAAAAAAAAGAGAAACCAAGGGTATGTTATATTTAAATTACAAAAAGAGAAACTTTTCAGAAATGCCACATTACTAGTTCAGTGTTAAGTGGCTATGTTTCTAAAACACTCTGTAAAACTACAGATTAGGAATCATGAATTCAAAACATGTTTTGTATGAGGATATGGAAATCGGGTTTGAGCTATCTGGCATGGATTTTCCAGTTCTTTTACCTTGAACCTACTACAGAAATTGCAAACACACTTTATGAAAGTTTGTCACATCACCATATCTTTTGCTTTTCCTTGAAATAGTTAAAGCTACCGCAAGTTGGCAATGCTTTTATTGTTTCTGTTCACCTTTCTCTGAGCTAAGAGTGACAGCCCATTGTCCTTGAGAAGAGTCCAGGCCTGATTCCTGACTAGCCTTTAAAGCAAAGATATTGCTGTGCAAGAACTCAAGTATTACCTATACCAAGCTGCAATCTTTAGCTTGTAAAGATAAAAAATAAAAGCTATATTACTTGAAATGTACCATATGTCACAGATGTATGAATTATCAAGCATGATCTATTAAATCTGAAGAAATGTAAAGCTGTGAGAAACAGAAATGAGAAGAAAGGCTTTAAAATGTCTTACCTGACAAAATAATGTTTCAGAGAAAGGTGAAGTAGTGAAATCACTTTGAGTTCTCCAGAGAAGCAACAATGATCAATTTACTCTGATTTAAAAAAGCATTATCCAACAAAGATTTTTTTCTTTCAAATTACCATTATAAAGCAGCTAGATAGGTTTTCAGGCCTCTTCTCTTTTTCTTTTCAAAGAAAAGTCCAGCTAGGCTTTTCTTTCTGTAATGACAGCAATTAAAGGCAGTGTTTCAAAACAGTCATGCTGTTGCTAGATTTAGCAATTGAAGAAATGGTAAGTGTAATAATCATCATTAATTAAAAATAAAACCCTTAAAAAATGAGGCCTCTAATGAAAAAAATAAGAAAGAGTTTAAATCAAGGAATGGATGAGGGGAAAGAAAAGGCAAAAAACCCACAAATACTAAAACATGCTTACACTTTTAATATAAATACTGATGATAATTTTTAGGCAAATAGTGGTAGCCAGTAAAACTTGATATGGAATGCTAGCCATTTATACTTTGAGTTTGTTAACACAAAAGTTATGGTTGTGGTATACCATTAAAAAATTAAAGGGACAGCTAGAAAAAGGGAATAGTGTAATCATACACTAGATGAAACATTAGGTACAGAGGCAACTAAGAATGATGGTTCAGAAGAATACAATTATACTTTATTTTGCAAGTTTCTATTTCTGTTTTCTGAGACATATTTGCAGGCAAGAACTCAAAGAACCCCTAAGCCTTTCCTTCTTCCTCTTATTCAGTCAAACATATGGCATGTGCTGTTGTGATGAAATATTTGCACTAAACAGAATGTAAGTACAAACCATGCAGTGATGAATAGCGCTGTCTTTCTTGCAATTTCTTTTTTTTACATCAGGAAATTCTAAACACATTTCCCCCTATGTTATCAAATCACAGAATAACTGGATTAATTTGGAGTTGCAGCAATATCAGAGCAGTCACTAATTTTGCACAGAAAATAAATAAATAAATCCCACAAAGGCTTGACACTTTTCCAGCTCCTGAAATAATGTATTATTAAAAACAAATTATGGTGTGTCAAACTGCATCGTATTATGATGTGATGTGGATGTAAAGCAGACATAAATCCTAGACTTTGGGAAATAAATTTATGATGTGCTATGTAGCTTCATGTCATGAAATGAAGTCACAAAATTATTTTTGAGTGTATTACTGGAAGCAGCTTTATTTCCCTTCAGTATCATTTAAATTCTCAGCTGAGCAAAACTTATTCAGGAAAGGATTCTGATTCAGAATGAGGAAAAATCAGAAATATTTTTTTCCCTCCTTATCTTCCAAAGTTGATGCTTTGTTTATTGATTTTGTTTTGGGGTTTTTTTGTTGTTTTTTTTTTTTTTTCTTTATCTACACTTACCAGAATTTTGAACTTCACTGGTTTGGCTGAACTTGGCAACAATTCTGACACCAGCTGACTACCTTTTATCAGCTTCAATTGTATTGAATTTGAATCAGTCATGAATATGACAGAAAAAAATATTTAAACTGTAAAGGGAAATCTTCTGGCACATTCTGCATTGCAGCTGCTTCCTGGCCTAGTATTTGCCCATACTACAATAGTGTCAGGAAATCTTTGCAGCCCTGAACAAAGGTTCCCCACTTGAAGACCATTCTGATGGGTAACTCAGACGGACTAGTTAACCAGCACCAACACTGCTCACTGAGTGTGAGCATCACTCATATCCCTCTATTTTCTCTGACAATTATTTGGGTGTTTGATCATTTTCAAGGAAGATAATCCAAAAGAGCTTTGGCCAAGTGTGTCCCTAACCTATGATACATAAGTTAATGTTTAAAATTCTCCCTTAATGACACAGATTTTAGGTTAATGCCTTTGTGTAATCTGCTATTATACTAAAACTGTTTGATCTTTAGAGAAGGAATTCTCTTTTGCATCATATTTGAATGTTTTAGCTAGAATATCTGCCCCTGCTCACAAAAGGACCATGCAAAATGGTTTGTGATTCTGGGAGTGACCAGTACAAAACCCTTAGGTGACAGCTGATGACAAGTCAGAAAAAGCACACAATCATGCTTCTCCAAATGGTTAAGCTTATCTAGCCTTTTTATAACAGAGCCATTTCCCATTTTTCTACATGGAGAGTGTCAACAAAGAATAGCTCTTTAAAATTCTCAGGATAGATTTGATTGCTACTCAGAAAATATGGTTCCAAACAGTGGACATCAACAAATTACTGTGAGCTAACAAAGTTGTATCTCCAATTTAAGGGCTTCCTTACTATCCTTCTAGTGATATGGAATCATGTGTTTATCCTACTGCATTTAAGGCATAACATATATAGCATATATCATACATGGCATGCTTTAAATATTATTATTAGCTAGCTGACAAATTATTAGCTAGCTACAAGAACTATTTTACAGGCTTCTTGAATCACAATATATATATGTGTCCTGGTTTCAGACAAAGACAGTGCTAATTTTCTGCAGTGGCCATGGTGGGGCACAGCCTGGATTTGTATGGCCATAGCCAACACCCTAATGTTATTCTATGTCATCTTAAATCAGTGCCAGGAGAGTCACAGGCGAGTCACAGGGGAGACAGACTCTCTCACTTCCAAAAAGGCCATTGATTTTCTGGGCAGGAGAAAGTGTGGTGTGGTGGGAGAGTTGGTCAGTCAGTATTTTGTCGTTATTCCTCTGTGTAAATAGTTTCTTTGTTGATAATATTGTTGCTATTATTGTTTGTTTTTCTTCTCTCATTGCTGTTTCCCATAAATCGTTCTTATCTCAGCCCATGATCTTTGCCTTTTGTGCCTCTAATGCTCCTTTCCAGCCACCTGTGAGCAAAAGACAGGAGAGGGGAAGCAAGTGAGGTGAGTGTGCCTTTGGAGTCTCAGCGGTGTGACAGGGAGGGACAGGAAATTGAGGAGTACCATTCCTAAATTACAAAAGCCTTAACTGGTGTCAAATCTTGAGCATGAAGGTTTGAAATTGTAACAGAGCTGCCCTTATGGAAGCGGAAACAAGCTTGGTCTAAGCACTTGTGTGTTAGGTGTGGAGCCCCTGGTCACAATATTCCTTGACTATTCCTGTGGGTGTGGTACCTAACACATATATTTTTCTGTATGATCCTCTTTTTCAGTGAGAGAGGGCTCAGGATTACTTTGTTGCTGTACTATGTGATACCAGTTTATGACATTATAATATCAAGGGCTGTAAGGGTCATTTGGGGTGCATATTCAGTGTCGTTCTCTTGCCCTGGACTTGAGTGATACATCTGGGAATTCATTAATATCACATTGTGATTTCAGCTGCCAGTCAGGTGAGCTTGCAGTGACCTGTCTGCTCTGATGCTGGGCTATCATGTCCCACAGTATGAAACTAGATGGTAGTAAAGCCAAGCAACTGTGATCCCTGTCCCAGGATTTAGGCATCGACAAGGGGATTGCAATGAGTATAGAAAGTCAGCCTCTGCAGGCAGCTCCTCTCAAGTGTGAGGGAAAGATGTTCTCTAAAGGATGAACTAGTAGTGCACCCAAGCAGATAGAACATTATGGAGAAGGGTGTCAGGTACCTGAGAGAATTACCTAAGATGTAGGAAATCTATAGGGATTTACATAACAAGCAGTGCTCTGTAGATCCAGATGAGGTCCCTTGTGCACAATTCATACAGTGGAGTTTGTATGGAGCATGCTATTGTCATGTATCTACTCATTGGCATTGATGTCAATGAAACAAGGAGTAGAAACAGTGCTTCATGTGACTCCACTTCTAGCCACCAGGGTAGTTAACACCTGAGGCTGTACTAATTGAGATGGCCCTGCCAGTCAAAACCTCCTTGTCCTGTAGAAAGGGATAAAGTCTCATAGTGCATATGGGAAATAGCCCTGCCTCAAGCAAACAGATGCCCATCAGTGGAATTGTTTTGGCTCAAGGTTCTGGGTGTGCTTGGTGAGTAATGCAGAGGGACCAGGAAACCCAATGTGCCCCTCAAGGGGATTTGATTTTGGGCTGAGAAGAGTCTGTAATGTTGAATTGTCTAATATTTGTTGCTTAATGACACTGCCAGTGTATGCCAGAACTACCATGGACAACAAGTATGGACTGCTCCAGATACGCCAGTTGTGAGCTGGTGATGCCGACTGCAACCACCTGACTGCTCACCAGCTCTCTCTCCTGCCCTGGAAGACAGCTAAGGCAGATAGAATCCACAGTCATGGACTAAACAAACTCAACAAATAACTTGGAGGAACAGCCACTGACTATGAAAATGATACCTGTGCTTGTGTATATATGTATATGATTGGAAGGTATAGGATCTGGGCATGATGTAGACGGCATAGAATAAAGAGTGGATAATGTCCTGGTTTCAGATAACAGGGTTAATTTTTCACAGTAGCCCAGAGGGACTGGAACCTGGAAGATGCATGGGCAAGGCCAAGCACCTGATTCTTATTTGATACCATCTTATGTCATTGCCAGGGCAGGAGAAAGGGACTCTCTCACTTCTGAGATGGGAATCCCTTTTCCAGGTGGGAGAAAGTGATGGGACAGTCATATTTTATCATGGCTTTCCTGTGTAAACCATTTCTTTGTCTTACACCTTTTGTTAGTAATATTCTTACTTTTACTGTTGGTTTTCTTATGTCATTGCTGTTTCCAGTAAGTTGCTCTTATCTCAGCCTGTGACCTTTGCCTTTGATATCTCCAATTCTCCTCTCCAGCCACCTGTAGGGGAAGGAGGAGGGTGAGGAGAAGCACATGAGTTGCATGTGGTTTTGGAGTCTCAGTGAGGGGAGCACTAATTTAGGAAGTACCATTCCTAAACCGTGACAACTTAGCTGTATATGTACCCTCTTATTTGCATTCATATTCAGTACTCTGACCTTTGAATTGAAATATGCATTCGTATTTTGAAACAGCTTGATTTTAGAATAGTATGAATTCCATGAAAATATTAAGGATGAGTGCATCCTCGTGCTTTAATTAACATTAGGTTAACCTGCAAAGTACTGAAATGTCAATTTCCACTGACTACATGAGAGATAAGCTAGACCCCTAGGCAGGAAATATGTGCTGGCCAATAGACTATAAATTAAATAAAAAGGCCAGTTGTATCATTCTGAAGGGATCCAAGTGCACATCAATAGTGGCATGTTTACTGGCTGCTGCCATGTGAGCAGTTGGGATAGTGTAAGCCCAAAGTCAAGCAACAATAGGCTTTAGAATACATATTAAAAGAAATATTCAGCATGAGACAAGACTAATAAAAAGTGCTTATTTCCATTCCACTATTTGTATTAGAAATACAATGTGTTGCACAATCTATTTTCTAAAGCTATCAATAAAAAAATTATAAATTGTTTTTAAAATGATGTATTAATTTAACATAGAAAGAGCTCCTAGCATGTTTATAATATAATGCACGACTACCATAACAATAGTACTGTTAAAGATCTAATTGGTACAAGTATTGAGCATATGACAGTGCACTCTGTTGGTGGCATGCCATGAGAACTACTGATGAAGTCATTTCCTTCAGTGAACTGTGAAATAAAACCCTCTGTCTGAGTTACTGTCTCATGTAAATGAAATTGACAGCATAATTCTAGAGTCTATTTTAGCCTCTGTTTGGTCAATTAAAAAAAGAATAAAAAAAAAAAGGAAATATAAGCTAGCAGCAGGCTGTGAAGCAATCTACTGCCATGAAACAGGCAAGAGCAGTGTTTAGACTTCCCCTTGGAAATAATGCTATAACAGGGGGTTTTTTTAAGTCTTCAACACATTGCACTTTTAAGCTCCAATAAAAAGAACAGAAAATAATATTTTAGTTCTTTGAAATTCTCTGCAAGCATTGTGTAAGGCTTAAAATTAGTAATTTTTTTCCTGTGCTGGCTCCCACAAAAATAAAATACATTTAAAGTAGTTGCTCACTGGGAGAGACAAACTATAATTGCTAGTGACCCAGTCACAGAGGAAGAAAAGACTGTGCACCAAAGATGTGTATGGTATTTTTCAAAAATTATTGATGAAGATGTTATGATGTAATCTGTTTGCAAAAGAGACAGATATTTGTTGCCTTCTTCAAAAGGGTTAAGAGTTTGTCATTACCTTTTGGGTCATAGATCATGCTCGGAGTGCCTAAGCTTAAAGACACACTTCATTGAACTCCATCTAGCAAGCTTCATGCTTATGAAGGTGTTCCTCTTGATTGCTTTTCATCTGGGCTGCAGAGTGATTTGTTTGGAGGGTGGCATTGATTAAGTGCAAGAGAGCCATGGTTTACTGTGACAGCTGCTAGGCCTCTGTCAACAAATCGATGGGGCTTTTTCACTTTTTCTTCTGTGCCATTTTTTTCCCCTGATATTCTTAGCTCTCCTGTTAGTATCCTGCTGTTACTGGAGATTAAAAACATGTTTATACCTGTCTTATGATTAAACATTTTCTGATTTTTCAATCATATAAAATGTTTATTGGATGGCAAAAAGGGCCTCTGCTGTTGGATTCTCTAGGATATAGAGAATACATAGGAGTAAGGGGTGTACAATACCACAATATGTGTTCTAAAAAGAAAGTTGTTCTTTTGTACATAGGTTAACTCATAATTATCAATGGTTTACATGTAAATCGTACTGCATTGTTCTATTGTACTAAATAGTGATGGTTTTGAGCTGTGAAACTTGGCTTTGATAAAATTATGTGGAGGAAAGCTTTCTACTCTTCTTTTCTAAAACACTTAAAAACCAGCAGTCTGTATTTCTGGGCACAAAGTATAGGTTTTGAAATTAATTTTGAATAACAAGCAATTGACAAATAGCCTTTGTTTTCATTAAAGTCACTTCAAAAATTATTATTTTATAATCCATATTTTTTATTTTATATATTTATTTCACCTTAAATATCTCATCACAAATTTTCCACAACCATGTAGTTTTATTCGTTTTTCCAATCTATTTTTTTCCAGGTTTGTTTTAGGAACAGGGGAAATTTTTCATTTAAGATTCTTACTTTTATTCAAATTTACTTTCAAAAACTAATTAAAGATTCTATTTCTAGAAAAGCAATTAAAAGTTTTTACTTATATGTGGCAGATATATAGCAGAAAATGTTATCCACTTGCTGTCCAAGGCTATTTTGGATAAGGCCTGGAGCAACCTGATCTATGATTCATTCATTTTATGTGCTTAATTAAGTGTTAATTGGTTGTTCCATAGTTAAACACATATATTTTTAATAAATTAAAATTTAAAAATTTAGAATATTGAAATTAAACATAGAAGACATAAATCATTAGTCTGAGATTTTTTCAAAGTAGGAAAATGCTGTCTAGTGACCATAAGAGGAACTTTTTTGATTCAAAGAAATCTTAACATTAAAAATGCATCCAGAAAAAAAAAATACAATGCAAAGGAAAAAATGTATTGTCAAGTTGAAGTTACACTGCCAATAATAAAGATAAAAGAATAGCAGCAGATAATTTTAGGGGGTACTACAAAAACCATAAAACATCATTATATTGACATTTCCCTTTTAAAATATGAATGCATGGACATAAAATCCTGATGACTCTAGTAGTTTAGATGAGTCATCCAGAGAAGTAAGTTGTTCTAGAGAAGCTGAGACAGGCAAAATACTTTCACATGTAGATGGTATAAAAGCCGTCCTTGGCATCTCTCATCTCACAGTTGCAAAAGATAAATTGAAGTGAACCCAAAAATGCACTGTTGCATATAAAAACTATTCCATTATAGTTATAAAATTTTCAAATATATTTATATATACATAAAATTTCCACTTAGTGAAAACACTGAGAATCTAAAAGGGCAGGATTTTGTTACACAGGGAAATGTTCAGAGAGTACTTGTGGATAAAGAGGAAAGCAGCTCTTCTTTGCAAAAGATGC
The DNA here is from genome assembly GCF_023055355.1 of Agelaius tricolor. Lineage (NCBI taxonomy): Eukaryota > Metazoa > Chordata > Aves > Passeriformes > Icteridae > Agelaius > Agelaius tricolor. The sequence goes on along the minus strand of NW_027269264.1, from coordinate 22,650,401 downwards.
CCCAAAAGGCAAAACACACATTTTGGAAATACAACAGAAAAGACAGCAAAACAAATGAGATTTTACAACCAACTTTTGTAAAATTTCCACTGGCAGTAGCCAGACCTTTTAAGTTATATGTATTGCAGAGAAGCAACTTCAGAATACAGCTTCCTTGTGTCCTGATAACTTTTACATACTTGAAAGACCTGCAAGGTTGACCATGTTTCAAGCATGTATTATACTATTAAATAATTAAAAGTAAGTGGTGGTGGGAGGCGGGGAGAAGAGAGGTTGTGGGATTTTGTTGGTTTTGGTTTCATTTGTTTGGTTGCTTTTTGTCTGTTTTTATAAAGTATTCCTCTAAACAGTAGCACACAATGTTACATCAGTCTGGTGCCAGTTCCCCAGGGCTCAATTTTAAGGTCAATGCTCTTAAATCATAGAATCACAGAATAAGCTAAGTTGGAAGGGACTCACAAGGACCATTGAAGTCCAACTCCCAGCTCTGCACAGCACACAAGTCACACTGTGTTCCCAAGAGCATTATTCAAATGCTCTTTAATTCAGCCAGGATGGTGCTGTGACTGCTTTCCTGGGAAGCATGCTTTCATAAATGATCTGGACACACAAATCACATATACATTACTTGAGTTTACTGAAGGTGCTAAACTGGGAGGACCTGTGGACTCTCTAGAGGGTGGAGAGAGATCTGAGTAGACTAAAGAGCTGGACAATCAATCAATAGCTCTATGGAATTAGAGAGCAGGGTTCTCTGCTTGGCATGGAGAAATCTTTATTTTGCATACAAATTGGGGCATGGAAGACTGGAGACCAGCCCCATGAAAAGAGTTCTGGGGTCTTGGGTTGATGGCAAATTGAAAATGAGTGCAGTCTCTGTCCTGGCAGCCAGAAGGGCCAACCCTGTCCTGGGTGCATCAGGCACAGCATCGCCAGCTGGACAGGGGAGGGGACTGTCCCACCCTATCTGTGCTGGTGCAGCCCCACCTGAAGTCCTGTGTGTGGTTGAAGCACCTCAATATAAGAAGGACAGCAGACTGTTAGGGAGGAGGATGACCAAGGACCCTCAGAGGAGGGTGACCAAAGTGGTGAAAGGCCTCAAGGGCAAGAATTCAGAGAATTGGATGAGGTGACTTGGGTGGTTCAGCTTGGAGAAGGCTGAGGGATGACCCTATGGCAATCTACATTTTCCACTAGGGTTGTAGCCAACGGGCAGCTGCTGATCTGCTCTCTCTGGTGAGCAGCAACAGGACAAGGGGAAATGGAATTAGGCTACATGAGGGGAAATTCAGACTGGAGATTTGGAAAAGTCTCTTTACTGAGAGGCGACTGGTCACCATAACTGACTACCCAGGGAAGTGGCTGAGGCACCAAGCCTGCCGGAATTCAAGTGTTTGGACAATGCTCTAAGTCATACAGTTTGGTTTTAGGCAGTCCTGCAAGGAGCATGGAGTCAGACTTAATTGGTCCCCTTTCACTTGAGGTATTTGATGATTCCATGATTCTGTGCAAGGAGTTCTGCTTGCAGTTTCTCTCTGATCCTCAGTCAATTAGAAAAGAATTTAATGAAAACAAGTTTTTGAAACCACATCTATATCACCACATTCTTCTTGCAAAACATTCAGCCTGTATGTGACTATCTACTATCTTCTTCTCTCATATATAAAAGAATATATACTGTAAAAGATATTGCTCATCACTAAAATTTCAGGGCTTCGAAATTGTATCCACTTCTGAATATTCATCAAAATACAACCACACATATGCCCCAAAAAATTTTTATCCAATTTTCAGCATTTCAATGTGTTTTAAATTTACAAATTGGGATCCTGTTATTGCAGAAAGTTTTTGAAGATATTAAATAAACCTAAGTCTTATAAAAATTTACAGAAATTTCCCAAAGTGTTGAAATTCTATGAACAAACAAAAAATTCAAAGTTATCTCAGTGAATTTTTACTTCAAATACTTATTATTGAAATGCTAGCATCAGATAATTTTTTTATCATACATAAGAAAGGACAGGAAGGATCACAGATGTTGCCCATACAACATCCTCTGAGAAATTGCTTTTGCTTTGAATTAAGTGAAGTTGCATGTGTGAGGCCTGAATGAACCTTCAGAGAATTCTCTGACTATCAAGACCAAAACAAATTATGGTCACTTTTTATGACATTTACACTCAATTATGGGTGGTATCAATGACGGAGACTTCAAGCTAATAAGAAAAAAAACAAAACAAACAACAAACAAACCTGGGAAAACAAAACAAAACAAAACCACCCCAAACCATATAAAAGTCCTTAAAAAATCACAAAAACATGGAAATGTACTTCTCTTTACACTTTGTCATTTTGTGTAATGAATGTTAGACTATTCATAGATTCATGTATAAAGTATTTCCCATTATGAGCCCCTTTGGGAGTTCAGTTTGAGTCAAAAATAAAAAGAAACTATATTTACCATGAAAATTATCTTAAACAATGATTGCCTCATGATTAGATTTTCATCTGAGATACAGATAAGGATGACTGGAAACTAAAAATTTGCAACTTTTAAAGAATTTGTGACAATTTTAAAGATGTTTGCTAACTTGTTATGTTTGTACTGCTTATAAGCAAATTTCAGAGACAGATCAATTTTATGAAAGTATTTAGGTACCAAAAAACTATTAAAATGCAAAAGATATCATAATTTCACTTCTTCTTGCTTTGAGGTTTCAAAAAGGTTCTCCAGTTAGACCCCATGGAGCCAAGAAAGGACAGGAAAGTAGTTAATTAGAAATAAAAAACCAGGTTTTATGCTTTTTATTTGTGGGGGAGTAGAGATCTTTCAGCAAGATGACAGTGCAGCTCAGGAAAATATAGGAAACAGAAAAGTTATTTTGACCACCAAGTCTCCTCTGTCAATTTATGACATTCTTTCTCCCATTAAAGCTTCCAGTATTCCCAAGCAGCTAAACACTGCTACTTGACACTGATATTGTGATGACTGAGAATGTACATAGTCTGTAGAACCATGGGCATGCTGTGCTGCCATTGCAAATTTACCTGAATTTCTCAGAGCTCAAACTAGATAGAGCAAAGCAAAAGCTGTAGCATGCCTGCTGTAGTGTGAGGGAATTGAAAGTTTTCCCATCCCTGCTCTAGCTGCACTGCAACACCTTATAAAATGTCATTCCTTGCTTTATTTCTGTCAGGTTACTCCTTATTTTATTTTCCTTGGTCAGACTTTTTACAGCAAATAATTAAAAAGCTATGTTTAATCCAATAGTTGAGCTGCTCATTCAGAGTAACAATTCAAAACTATCTTGTTCACAGCTCAGGTGACCACTGGACTAAATGGATAATGGAGCAATGCTATGGTTTTCTTGATTTGGGTCCTCTAAGTGACTCCTGAATTCCCTTATGAATATAGCTTGAAAAAAATCACTTTAGAGTTGTGAACATGTCTTGCCAACAAAAACTTACCTATTTAGGGTATTTTTTCTTTTTTTCAACTTTACAGAAAATTTCTTTCTGGTGAGTAATTGGAAGGGAATATTAGGAAGAATGAATTTTTATAAATAAATTAACATCATTTGGTCTAGTTTCATTCTAAGGAGAAACATCTACCTTTTTTTAGCCTGAGGATGGGCTGAGAAATATTACAGAGTGCTTCTGTGTTCTACTGTCAGTTTTTAATTTTACAGTTCTTTTGGCAAAGGTGCAGTCAGGAGCAGTCATATATTTGCATAGATGTTTATATGTGTTTGCATAGATGTGTATATATACATACAAATATATATGTGTCTTAGAATGTAAAAAGTAGTAATGGGAACTTTTCCCTTGCAGCAAAGAAAACAAGCATCAGGCAAACTAATAGCTCAGTGATTTACAATGACAGGTGAGTGCTTTTATTATTCACTTCTTTGGACATAAGATAAAGCTAAATATAATTTTTCTGTGTCACCTTCTGGACTGAAGTGCAGAGTCCAATTAGTCCAGAATGTTCAAACTCCACCTTATACAAGTCTCTCTTCTTACTAGTTGAAGTTGCTGCAGTAACAAACATATATTTAATACTTGTTAGGGCTTTACCAAATTAAAGAGTAATAACAGAACTTCCATCCAATTTCAATGCTATTTCCACATGCAAAATATGATACTTTTGGCTTTCAGACTGTGTTCAATCTTCCTTTCCAGAAAGAAAAGAGTCTTACGTAGAAATATGAACTGAGTAGAGAGTTATAAAAAATTTATTCTAAGGTCTTTGTTTCACCTGAGGCCAGTTACTAAGAAAGGTAATACAGGGAAGAGAAATACTTCTAATCAAATATCTGATATCTTTTTTTCAGTTACAACATAGTTCTGAGAACATCTTCGCAGTTGCTGTAAAGATCTTAGTGTTTCATTAAGCCTTTTAACCAAATTCTGCTTCACTTCTCTTTGCTCCTCCAAAAGGCCATGAAGGTGACCCTTTAAGGTTAAAATTTTCTGGGTACCAAATACCTTATGTCCACACCAGGTTTGCCTATAATTACACAAACTTCAAGAATACCTTGAATAAATATGTGCTTTTTAAAGTTTTGTAGCACCAACACTATCATAGTCATTATGTTTTATGGGGGATGATCTACAAATATGACATCTAGAAAACAGATACTGACCCTCAATATCAAAGAGAAAGTAATTTAAATCAATTTAGCCTTTCTGGACCTTTAAATACCCATTGATAAATTAGAAAAGGTTATATAAATTCTGTTTTACTGTGTGATCATAGAAGATACCACTATATATATATAGATCATAAAGGACAGGTAATGCATAAAGCAATGAATTTTGTAAAAGTTTCATTTCAATGTTGTAAATATGGCAAATTTAAGAAAAGATGTGACAGTATGTAAGCAGACCCTGACCCTAACATTTGTGATCAAAGTAAGTTGTAAAATGGTGACTGAAAATTACAGAATCACCAAATCACAGAATTAACTAGGTTGGGAAACACCTTTGAGATCATTAAGTCCAACCTATGACTGAACACCATTTTATCAAGTAAACCATGGCACCAAGTGCCACATCCAGTCTCTTTCTAAACACCTCCAGTGACAGTGATTCCACCACCTCCCTGGGCAGCCCACTCCAGTACCCAATCACTCTTTCAGTGAAGAACTTTTTACTAAATGTCCAGCGTAAACTTCTCCTGGCACAGCTTAAGCATGCGTCCTCTTGTCCTGTCACTGGTTCCCTGGGAGAAGAGACTGACCCCAACCAGGCTGCACCCTGCTTTCAGGCAGTTCTAGAGAGTGATAAGCTCTCCCCCGAGCCTCCTCCTCTCCAGGCTAAACAACCCCAGCTCCCTCAGCTGCTCATGACAGGATTTGTGTTCCAGAGTCACCACTAGCCTCGCTGCCCTTCTCTAGGCACTCAAGATGCTCAATTATGTGGATGATATTGAAAATCAGTTAGCTATCCACTCATGATCTGAGATAAAGGCACCAGGTTTTACTATCTAGCTTGTTTACTCGCTTTCTGATGTCTTTCTATGTGTTTACTTTCATGCATTCAGCTGGCATGTGTTTCAAAAGAAGTACAATTTCCTTTTCAGGCTATTAGATGTGTAAATACAGAAAACACAGATGCACACAAGTCCTCAGCAAATACTTATCATATTTCTATGTACAATATTTCTCCATTTTAACAAATGAAAATCTGTAAGGTGTAATGATAATGATTATGGAATAAGTATATACAGAGATTTTTATGTTTTTTTTAAAAATTGTTTTTACATAAAAAAGAGTGCCCAAGGATCCATTAGTGAGGTCACACAAAACAGAAGCAGTTGTGTTCTGCACCTGAACAAGTTTTAAGATCTGTGTCTAAAGCAAGTTCAGCAGAAGTGTGATTTTTTTTTATCTTCCCTATAACATACTTCAATTCCAATGGTGTTTTCTTTTTTCTTAAAAATTACTAGTTTTATTATAAGAGCTCTGAGACTAGTGTTTCTTTGCTTTTCACATAATTTAAACAAATTTTTCATAGGAGTGTATTAAAAGTTAAATACTCTATTTTGCATATATATACACTATTTGCATATATATACTCTATTTTATGCATATAATGCTTATATCCAAAAATGCATGTCTCCCACAAGGCCATTTAGTGGTCCTCAAAATAAAGAAAGTAGTGAGATTAAACTTTAGACAAGTTAAAAAATGAGGCTGTCATGTAGCTGAAAGCTGAAATTAGAGACAATGTTTAGGCTGAAAATTCATTCTGTCTTTGAAATCCAGTTATCATGGGCTTTATCAAATAATAAATCCTAACCAAGTGTTACAAAATGCTATTCTTCCCCCGTTATGCTTTGTCATCACTTATATATGTGAAAAGATGTATTTCCCTGTTTGCTTAAATATTTATATATGATATTTCTGTATTTACATGTTTTTGAAAATACTATGTACTTAAATATATGTGACTTGAAAGGTGATTTAGCTTTTTGTGGGTACCACAAGGTGATGTACCTGCATTGGGTGAACAAGGAGTCACTGACAGGCTGGGTGACACGATTATCAGGATCACCCACCATGTGGTAGCATTATGGATGTATTTGAGTGTAGGAAACTTTAATTCTATATCAATCAACTTATATTAGTAAAAAATTCATAAACTGATGGCCTCATTAATTTAATTATGAACATGATGGGTTTCAGTAAATATACTGGGGACTTTATTATGTATAATTGTATGTTTGAGAGTTTTCTGTAACCCAGAACTCTAATGAAGCCAGAGGTTCAAAAAGCAGTCTTGCCCCAAGCACAGATATTTGTTCTGACACTGTATCCCTGAAAGGGATCTGTTGCAAGACTCTATGAAGCTATGAATATATTCTATCAGTAATTCCCTGAAAAAAATACAGTGGATAATCTGTATTTTGTACCAAGCAATACTGACAAACAAAATGCTTCTCTTACTGCAGTTATTTTTATATGCTTTTGGGGTTTCTTCAAACACATTACCAAGGTCAACACTGTTAGGGCCAAACTGAAAGGAGACCTGCTAAAGGCCCAATAGCAAGCAGCACGGCAGTAGGGAGAAAATATAAAGTTCTGGAATCACTTGCCAGTTGCAAAATGTAAAAAAGTCAAAGTCCATTTACATTACAGTATTGTTGTCCTCATGCTTCACGCACTGAAAGTCAAAAAATTTTGTCAAAGTAATATTTGTCAGCTATTTCTTCTCTGTTACACAATTAATATGGAAACAAACATGACCTGTCCAAAATGAATGTGACAGCTAGTATTTCCCAAAGCAAAATCAAGAGATAGATATGAAGATTTTAGATGTATAGGCAGCTTTAGATCATAAAACTTGCAGTAATATAACTGGGACATGAAATAGAAATTGAGCTCAGCATCATTATGACATTATGCTGGATGAACTATTTTTGCAATATTTATAAAATATGTTCAGAACCAATAGGCCTTTTTAATGGTGCTGAAAAACCTCCTATTTCTACTACATTACTTATTAATTTGTTTCTCTGTTTATTTACTGAAGATCCTGGGCACAAAATAAACTTTAGTTTATGGAAATAGAGCTACTGACATGACGGTTTTCTCAGCCATTTCATTAAATTTCTTTTACCTATGAAAGATATGTTTGTAGAGGCGCATGATACATTTACATGTAAAATATGTAAACTTTTTTCCTGATTAAAATTGGAGGACAATAAGCTCCTGAATCACCTTACTGAGTCCTGACGCATAGTTTTTTCCTACCACTTTTTTCATGGGTAATTTAGATCCAGTTTCTGGGAAATAATAGATTATATTAACAGGCTGAAACAGAAATACAAAGTTTATCCATAGTCTTTGTAATATTTTGACTACTTCAATTTCCAGGGATATTAGCAACCTGTATTTTATTAGAGAACAGAGATCTGATATCTTATGTTAACAAATACAGATAGATCAAAGGCAAATATATTATTTAAAGTTTAAAATTACCTCTTTACAATGAAAATCAATCTCCCCAAGGATTTCACTGTTGTCATTTTAATCTTTATAGACATTTACACTTAAAGACATAGCACATCTAATTATGCCATTCTTGAGGGTTTTTTGGTTGTCTCATTCAGTTGGTTAGCACTTGTGAAAAACTGTGTTATGTTTGTATCTCCATGGGCTACTTTTTCTCTGGAATATGTGATAAGCTGATGTGCAAATTTAGAAATCCTTGCACCATAGTTTAAGGTAATAATAGCAGTAGTAGACATTTGTAACTTGCTTAGAAAATTATAAAAACAATTATTTATAATCTGTACAATAAAATTAGAATAAATAATATTATCAATGCTTATAAAACTTCTTTACCTAAGTGAAATTTCAAAATGTCTTACTAACTTATTGAAATTGAGTTATAGCTGTAAATGATTCTTAACTGAATATTTTTATCTATTGAAGAGATTAAATTATTAAATTACTTCTATCTCTGAAAAGCAAAATAAAGGAAAGTTTGTAAAGATAATTCAGAATTTCCATATCACTGTTTTCAACCTTCATTTTTTTCTGCAGCAGATGAACCTTGCCTTAGAATTTTCAGTTGTAGACAGTACTGGACATTACCAATTGCAGATCAACATCGATACTTCCATTATTTTGAGTTCATGAAAATGTATTACTCAGGCCACAACTCTCCCCACTTTTAAATATTGAGATGAATGTGGTTTTCCCCTTTCTTAGGATATTTTAAAATATATAGAAAATTTCCTATCAGAAATGAAAGAAAAAAGGAGGAAAAAAAAAAAAGAAAAGACTGTAATATTTTCCAAAGATGTACAGAACTTGTCTTGAAGAGAAAAGAGAGCAAACAGATAAGTGCAGCATGCCCAGCAGACGAAGCTGCATGCCCTGGCACCTGCCATAAACAAACTTTCTTGCAGGCTTTGGAGACTCAGGGTCAGAACTGTCTTCCAGACAGAAAATTAATCCTTAGATAGAAGTTGCAAATTTTTTCAGTTATCTCAAGACAACTCAAAGTTTGGTGATATTCCCATAGTCATCAATGATTTTTATTTATCCCCAGTGGTGAACGCTGCTTTACATTCTGAGTAGAGCTGAACAGTCACTCATCTTCCTTTGAAGTTTTCCACTGGCTGTGGCCTTCCCTCATCCTCTTTGAATCTTGCGAAGTGTGAATCTCTCTTCGCCATTCAATCACAACGGGTTTTGCCATTTGAGCTGCATTTTTTACCCTGTGGTAAAAAAAGTGCATGACATTTTTTTCTCTTTTGACGATTGAGATTGTAAGCCTTTTTAGCCTCTAATTATATATTCATATGGTACTTGGAATGAGCCCAGAACTGACTAACATCTTCAACAACCACGTAATAAAAGCAAATTAAAGCTAAAACCTATAAATATAGTATAAGAAGCATATTTGCCCATAAATTACTACATGGCAGTAACAACGAAGGCTGTAAGCTCCAAACAGTATTATCATATTTGTTAGTTCAATTCAAATAAAAATAAACAGCTATTTTGTTTCCACCTCTCCTGCCAATCCTATTAAGAGGGCCATAGCAGACTTTCGTGTTGCATTGTCTGAAGTATAAATCTGCCTTCCATCTTCAAACTTCCCTGAACAGCCTTTTAGAAAGTGCTTATGTAGTGCCTCAGATAATATGGGACCTTAGTGAATTTTAAGAATGCTGCTATAATTCTCAAAAGCTTTTGGCAAAGAAGCTTCGAAACTTAAGGGTTTACCTTTAATAAAATTACAGTTTGAAAATTTTTGAATATTTATCCCTTTTAATTTTACTTGAAATTTCTTCCTAAACTTTTTTATTTTGAGTCTTAAGCTACCAAATAAATACCAAAGTTAAAACAGCCATGGTGTGTTCAGTTGTATATCTGCATGACATCTCCCTGAGTGACTCAGACTTGCATATGTGTAGAAAAGCAACATGGAAATTTGCACTTAGACTTTAAAAGTTTTGTGTTAGCTGTCTGAAGTGTATTGTGATGGTATATTACAATGTTATTTTTTTAAAATAGTAATGCATAACATACCTTAACTAGAGTTAAATGAATTTATCATATTCAGTAATAGTGAAGGGTCTATATCCAACCTTTTTGGTAAGTAAGAAATAAATGTAAACACTTTTGACAATATACATCATGACAGAGACTTTAAGTATTAATACAAAGTGGTGCATTATATATCACTTACCTAAAAGATTTCATAATTATCCTATGCTTCATTAGACATCTCTGAGCTAGGCATAAATACTTTAAATACTGGATATACATGTATATACATATATATATATATATCTGCACATGTTTAAGTGTGAGCATGTGAATGTGTATTGTGTATAAATAAATTTATATACAGATACACTTACTCACTTACTTCTCCCAATGGCTACCCAAGGCTGATCAAGTCCAATTCAATTTCTAATGTTCTAAATATGGTTTCTTCATCATCTCTACTTTTCTTTAAAAAGACAATTAAAAGATATCCCACTCAATATAAAATGTTCTCTTGCACTCTTCACAGATCATGAGACATCAAGCAACTTCTTATCTTCCCTATCTAAGTGAATCATTAACACTTCAAATAATTCCTGCTTAAAGCACCATACAGCAGGTACCCTTCATGGTATATGCTCCAAGGCTGTTTGCAGATTGTACTTAAGAAAGTTATACTGATATTAAGTTTTTTTAAAAAAAATTCTTTAAAGTACAGGGAAATATTTTTATTGGGAATTCTAGAATTTATGATTTTTGATTTGGAATTTGAGAATACATCTATCCAAAACTCACTAAATACTGCATACAAATAGAAATGTCTTCAAAAGACACATTGTAATTATTTATAACATAATTGACTTTTTTGGCCAATCATTTTACAGCAAATGGAACCTCACAGTACTACTTTTACCAGAAGCACCAATCTAAAGATCTCCTGTGTAAATAATATTTAGAGCTTAAGTCATATTTTTCCACAAATGATTCCCAACAATTTCTTTAGAAAATTCTAATACTACTATTAATAATAATAAAACCAAACAAACAACAACCAAAAAAAAAAAAAAAAAAACCAAAAAAAACCCAAAAAAAACAACAAACAGAAAAACACCCACATGTAAGAATTCTTTGAAATTCTTTTTGTAAAGATTACATGTCTTGGTCTATTCCTCCCTAATGGATACTATTTCCTCCCTAATGAATGAGTAAATTCAGGCAGAGTCCTGTAGGAATCTGTGTCTGCCTGAAGGATAATCATTTGAATTATAGCCATGTATTCAGATACACGTTGTGCCCTTTTGGTATATAATGGACAACAGATCAGGTCTCTTCTATTTATTTAGTTATCCACTAATAATGTATGAGCAGCAGAATCCTAGAATGCTTTTTTTTTCCCCTACCATTTTTTTTCCTTCAATTTTTTTTTCTTTAACTCGTTCAATATGACAACAACAGATGGAAAAAGTCCTAAAATCTTCCCCTTTAAAAGGAATTCAGCAAGCTGCTTTTGTTCTATATCCTGCCTTCTCCTTTTACACTCACTAATGCAGTGATGCTGCAACAAGAACTCTCTGCCATATATCCAGGAGAAAAAATGGAGCAATGCAGCCACCACACCAGAGAAATAATTGGACTCCTGAGGTCAATGGCAAGGGCCTTTTTCCAAGTGTAGTGGCACAGAGTGGATGCTGCTTTCAGAGGGGCAGAGACACTCCTACTGCAGAGTCATTTCTCTGTCACGGACAGCAATGTGCCTGGGCAGCTGTCTGATCTGCATTTATTTACAGGGTTTTTTTCTGTTGAGTAGAATTTACTGCAGATTTTGCCACTTTCAATATGAAAAAATCTTGTCTTTAGTGTTCTTTTTTATTCCAAAAAATAACATGTTTAGAAACACAATTTCCATTGGAACTGTTCCACTGACTACTGGGTGTTTTTAGCTGTGTTGTCCAACATTCTCTGTGGGTTTAGAACATTCCACTACATCAGTAGCCCTCCTAATGTATTTTCAAGCTTGTCTTTGTGACTGCACAGGCTGGATCCTCATGTAATTGCATGATTCCCAAGGGAAGACTGCAGAAATAAATCTATATTGTGCACACACAGTTTAGTCCTAACTACTGCAGAAACTCATCATAAAGGATTATGACAAAAGGTCTGGTTTACAATCCTTATTCCATAAAGATACTATAATTTCTGTCTTTCAAAATATGCCACATATATGATAGCCGAGAAAGAAGTAACCAGCTTTTGGTGAAGAGCTCTGCCTTTTTTGCTGTCCATATAGTTCCTCTAGGGACAAAGAGCCAAAATTACCACTCTGCTCAAAAGAGGGTTCTGGCTGAGATGGGAAAGAAACTGCCACGTACAGAAAAAATGACAAAATCTTGAAATGAGTACGAAAATAGTGTACCAGAGAACCACCACCATCACAGTACGGATACAAGCTGCAAGTACTATCTATGGACCATTTGAAGAGAGGGTAGATCCTACAGCAATGACACCAGTTTTAGAGAAGTCTGCATTTTATTACTTTGGTGGTGTATGTAGTCTCTTCTAGAGCAGGATTTGGCATGAGTATTTCCCCTGACAAAGTAGTAAAAGAATATGTAAGATAACTGCAGCTATCCCTCCCACTTCACAAAAGTGAAGTTATGGCCTCAGGTTTTGCTTTTAATCACAACCAAACTACATCCAGAAGCAGCTTGATAGAGAAATACTTTTAGGAGTTAGAAACTACATCTGCATTCTCAGAAAGACATGAGGCATTTTTTGGAGGCATATTGTTACAAGTGAGAAGCTGCTGTGTCACTTAGGGAAATTCTTTTAATATCCATTTCTGTAATATCCACAGGGCTGCAACTGTGCTCAAAGGCTTAAATGGAAGAAAGAGCAGATTCAGCTCCAGAGATGTTTCTTAGTTCCCACTAGCTTCAGATGAACTTCGTTTGCCTCACCAAGAAGAGCTGTTGCCTTTGAATCATAAAAATCCCAATTCCCAGCTATTACACCATACAAAACACACTCACACAAAGTCCAAGCACCATATGTGGGAACTTTGCTAATTAGAGAAATCTGCTTGGTTTCCAAAGGATAGACACATAAAAGTCAGAGAAAGGAGTCTGGACATTGTAGCAGTAAAGAAACTACTTTGATTTTAAAGGAAGCATGTAAACTTAGGACAGACATACATTTTAATCCTAAAATCTTAGAATATTTTTGAAGATCATCCCTGGACTGAGGAAGTATAAATCTGCTCAATTTTGAATTTCCGTAAATTCAGTAAATTTAAATCAAAAGACTAATACGTCTTGGGGTCCACTAAGAGGAAGAGCTGTTTTTTAAACAGCCTGCAAAAGCGTTTTAGGTAATAAGTTTAAAAATGTTTTCTTTGCCCTCCTCTTACAGTTAAAATCATAAGAATCTAGACAAAACACAGTAATTAGGGTTTTGCAGATTGAAATAGTTGCCTTACTTTCAACTGATGAATTCTAACTTTTCCCACTATTTTTCTAACTCTCTTATTTTTGTGAAAGTTTACCTAGGATGTAGAGAAGGCTGAGGCACTTTTTTGTGCTGCTCTTTACCAGGAAGTTCTCTAGCCACACTGCCCAAGTTGCACATAGCAAGTAGCAAAAAGTAGAACTGCCTGCTATAGGAGAAAATCAGGTTCAAAACCATCTAAGGAGCCTGAAGGTGCCTAAGTCCATGGACCTGATAAGATACATCCTCAGGTCCTGAAGGAGCTGGCTGAGGAAGTGGCTAAGCCACTATCCATCATACTTAAGTTGTGGCAATGCAATGAAATTACCACTTAGAAAAAGAGAGGGGAAAGGGGAACAGGAAAACTCTAACACCCATTTTCAAAACAGACAGTAAGGAAAAACTGTAAAACTACAGGCTGGCCATTCTCACCTTGGTGCCTGGCAAGATCATGGAGAGCATTCTCTTGGAAACTACAACACTTTGAAAATCAGAATGTGATTGATGACAGCCAAGTTGGCTTCACTAAGGGCAAATCCTGCCTGACAAATCTGGGGACCATCTCCAGCAGGGTTGCAGTAATGGATGAGGGAAGAGCAACTGCAGTAAGACACCTGAACTTGTGCAAAACATTTCGCAATGTCCCTGCATGACACCAAAGTGCAAGGTGCTATATTTGGGTCAGGGCAAGCTGTGGTCTTGATGTAGGCTGGGTGGACAGTGGATTGAGAACAGCCCTGAGGGAAAGGACTTGGCTGTTCTGGTGGATGAAAAACTTGACATGAGCCAGCAATGTGCACTTGCAGCCCAGAAAGCCAATTGTCCCCTGGTAACAAAGTAGTGCAGCCAATGGGATGAGGGAGGGGATTCTGCCCCTCTGCTCTGCTGAGATCCCACCTGCAGGGCTGCATCCAGCTCTGGGGTCCTGTCGTGGTTTGAGAGGAAGTGAGTTTTTTGGAATGCTGTGGTCAACCCAATGGGTGCCCAGATTTGATTATTGGCACCTGGTGTGGCCACTGGGGACCTGTGTGGCCTCTGAGAACGCAGGGGTTAAAAGCAGAGCACTGCCAGGGGAAGCTCTCTTGGGTTCCGCCGGGGAAACAGGTCAGACCTGCCCTGGCCCAGCTGAGGGCTGGGCGGGGGAGGAGAAGCCATGCAGCCGGGTGAGGTAGGCCTGGGCCGAGGGTGGAAGGGTGAGAAGCACGGAGAGGCATCGGGCAGCCCCCTGCTCCCCCCCCCAGGAGAGAGAGAGAGAGAGCACCAGCCTGTGCCTGTGACTGTGCTACCTTGAACCTTGATAACGTGCGCCTGCAGCGGGGCTGAGAAGGAGAAGGGGGGCCGCGGGGTGCAGTGAGAAGGTGTCCAGCCGCTGTGGGAGTTCTGGGCGGGCAGAGCCCGAGATTTTAACCCTTTTTTGGACAATGAAAACTTTGCAGAACATTAACCTTCCTAGAAGAGAGATAGAGAGAAAATGGAGGAGGAAATGGGCAAGTGTGATGAAAGTCCGTGCAAGTGAAAGATGTCAGAAGAGTGGAGAAGAATCTTGGGTGGGAAGAGATGATGGAGTGGCCTTGGCTGGACTTCTCTTGTATAGCCATGGACAGAACCATGTTTCCTGTGACACAGAGACTGCATCCATGGGGAGGCAATGGCTCGGAGCCAAGAGGGTTCAGTGTTGAGACCCCTCGGCCCCAGGGGGCGAAATTTGGGGGGACAGGTGTCCCGAATGTGAGAGATTGTGCTCTTTTTGGAATGGGACAAAGCATCCTTAAAAGGAAAAGCCCTAGAAGCAGCTCTGGTCCATGTGCAGTGGTGAGAGCACTGGACATGGAAGGAAGAGGTCACGATGGCAGATGTTCTCCGGGCAGTGCCACGAGTGACACAGAAACACACGAGGCTTCAACTGTGTTTCCTGGGGAGGCCTGTGGCACAAGAAGGACTCCTCTCCTCTTGATGAACTGAGAATTGATTGTCTGAAGGGTGGTGATGGACCAAGAGTTGGTGATCTGTACGTAGGGATGGATGTATTGGAAATTTGGTGGGGGGAGGAGGAAATGTTTTTGGAAGGTTTTCATTTTCCTGTGTGTTTCTTTTTACATATAGTTGTAGTTTAGTTAATAAAGTTTTCTTTTCTTTATTTCTAGGTGGGGGCCTGTTTGCTTATTCCTGGTCACATCTCACAGCAGACACCAGGGAGAGTGTATTTTCAAGGGGGCACTGGCATTGCGCCAGCATCAAACCATGACATGTCTCCAGCACAAGAAGGACATGGACTTGTTGGAAAGAGTCTAGAGGAGGCCTCCAAAAAGATCAAAGGGCTGGAACAATTCTCCTTTGAGGACAGAATGGTAGAGTAAGATTGTACAGTCAGGGAAGGCTTGGGGAAGATCATACCAAAGCCTTCTAGTACCTAAAGGGGGCCTCCAGGAAACTTGGAGGAGGACTTTTGACAAGGCCATGTTGTGTTAGAACAAGAGGTAATGATCTTAAATTGAAACAGTGTAGATTTAGATTAGATATTAGGAAGAAATTCTGTGAAGGAGGATAGATACTAGAATGGGTTGCTCAGGGAAGTTGTAGATGCTCCTGAAGATGTTCAAGACCAGGCTGGATGGAGCTCTGAGCAAACTGGGCTAATAGAAGGTGTCCTGCCTGTGGTAGATGATTTTTGAGGTCACTTCCAAGGCAAACCATTCTGTGAATATATGATTGTGTGAAGGGTAAGCACCAGAGACTGACTGACTACAGCTGAGACTGACTTGCTGGAAAGGCAACAAGACTCAAAAAGGAAGCTTTGTTAGTAGGAAAAGCTTTCAGTGCACTCCTCTTAAACACAGGTCTTGAGAAGGTTTTGTGGTTGTCTTATATAAACTGGGACCGAGGAAAGTGTTTGATTGAATAGTACTGTCAAAAACCAAAACGGTTCAAAGAGCTCTGTTCTATTTCTTGCCCTTTGGCGTGAAGGTCTTGCTGTACTTGTCAAATATTTTCCCCACTATCTTTTGCAAAAAGATGGCACATTATGCATGAACACAGCTTCCAGTAACTTTAGAATATCTACCACTGATTTCATTGATGTACAGCACTATCATCACTCACAAATGGGTTTCATTGACCCTGCTTGTTGTGGGGGAAGATTCAAGACAGGAAAATGGAAGTGCAGGAGAAGATGGAGAGGAGGAGAGTTAAATAATAAGAAAAAACTGTGTATCTATGTGCTTAGGGAAGCTCCAGGATGTGTTTTCAAATTAGTAAATCAACAATTAATATTTAAAGAAGAAGTAAAATCCAGGTCAGCAGAAAATGCAGTTTGGAAGTGATTGTAAAGACAATTTTATTGATGCTTTCATTGTGATGACTGTTTTTTTATGGACCTTTATGGCAGGATACCTTTAGTTACCCACACAGGCACATAATTTCAAAAACCTTAAAAAAAATTCAAAAGCCAGTGAATAATTTGTCAGTATTCATTAAGACCTAAACAATAATAATGAGACCCATCCAAAGCCATGAAGCTTAGAACTGCTGCTGTAAGACAGGAAAATGCCATAGGGGCTTTGTCAGAGCCACAGAACCATTTATTATTATTGCAAACATGTTCAGGAGGAGAAAAAGTTACCGTTGTCATAAACAGGAGCACATTGCATCCATCTCATTCCCTTCTATTTAGAAGGGTTAGGGAGGTAAAACTACAGAGACTTTCACCTACTTTCCCTATCTACAAACAGTCATATTATGAGAAACTGCACCTGGTCCATCATGCCGTACTCTGAGATGTGGCAGCATGATCAATGCTATCCAGTACAATCTAGCCAGCAGAAAGATATAAACCACCTGGGACCACTGGAAACTAATGAAGTTTAGAAAAAATCAACCTTTAAAGAAAGCTTCACTCTCAGAACAAAAAAAAAAAAAAAAAAAAAAGAAAGAAAAGGAAATACAAGGTGCTTTAAAAACATCTGTGTTGCCAGTGTTCAAGAAAAGTGGAAATGGCAATGAACTAATTTCTCCATCATGTGGGGAAAGCCCAGTGCAAAGCCATTTTTCATCATTCATGTAACTAAAACCAGAATCTGTGAATAAGGTCATAGACCACTCATATATCTGCTCCTGAAAAATCAGTATAACACAAAAAACAAACCAAACCAAACCAAAGAAACCCAAAAAACAAACAACAAACCCCATCTCAAGCAAACAAACAAACAAACAAACAAAAAACCAAAACCACAAAAAACTTCCAAGAAACCTTCAAGGCATAATTCAATGACAAAACCTAGATTTAATGCCAACATGAATTAGACATTCTGTTAAATCATGGCAACTGCTAATAGAAAAGGAGATGGTATCTTCCCTGCCAATTCTATTTCCTTCATATTCCTTCACAAACACCAGTGGTCTCTTGGAGCTCAGCAGGACTTGGTCACAAAAGTGTAATGAAAATCACATATTGAAGTGACACCTCCTCCTGAATCTGGTTGTTCTACAAGATGTTACATGCTTTTTTCAACCCATCCAACGTCTTGTTGGCCATCCTGATGTATATATAGCACCTAAATTGTGTTCAGTCCATTGAGTACCTGCTATGACAGAGGTCCTAAGGCTTTACCCACACCTGCTTGTCCCTACAGCTCCTATTCATACTTGCAGCAGGTTGGTCCTAAGAGCAGCCAGCTGCTTGATCACACGTCTTTGACCTCAACATGCAGGAGTGAGAATCCTCACAGATTGAAGTAAAGATAGATTTCTTACCAGGTCACAAATTACAAATACACAAATATTTAATTATTTAATTTTGGATGCTGTTGAGAAGAAACAAAGCAAAACCAGAAAAACCAAAACCACTAATGAGCAAAGCCACCACACAAACAAACCAGCTGCACCAAATACTAAAATGCTTTGGAAGAACACTTCTTCACTTCACCAGGTTCAGTTTCAGTCCTTCACTCCATGTATCTCTCCTATCTCTCAATGCTCCATGCTGTGATGCAGGTTACACTCGGTCCTTTAAACAGGAAAGCAAGGGTGGTAGCAGGGGTCTGCCATGGTCACTACACAGCAATTTCTCTCTGCTACCTCTTCATCACATCTTTCATCTGGTCCAGTATACTTTTAGTTAGCCACAAAGGCACATAATTTCAAAAACCTTAAAAAAAATTCCTTGACAGGCTGCAGGGTTTTTTTGTCTGCCATGGCATCTTCCTCTTTTGGCCTAAATCTTATCTCTGTGCTTTCTCACTCTTTTGTCAACCTGCTTTTCTATGACTGATATTTTTTGGTTTTTTAAAAATATGTTTCAACTGAGGTGCCATCAGCTTTACTGGTATACTTGGCTGCGTACTGCAGTGAGTCCTTTGTGAAACCAGTGGATTCCTTGTCCAGCACAAGACAGCTGTTGGCTTCTTCCAGTAGAGACTGCAACCTCCCACCATACCCAAAACTTTCTCATCTACACCAATTAATTGATAGTATATTCCAGTTATCTTCACCTTTTGGAAAGTGGGGTCCGCCTCAATCCCTTCTGTTGATGTGTGGTTCCAGAAGGGCACCACAGCAGAGAGCATATTTAAAAGGAATATTTGATTCCTTCTCAGAAATATTTCAGATTTTGATTTATAGGCTTTTTTTTTTCTTTGTTGTGAAGTTTCAGTAATCTTCTATGATAACTTAAAATGAGACATTTATTGTGGTTTTATATGATTTTTTTTTCAGATGCACTGTTGATTTTGTGCATTAGTAATCTTAAATGTAAATTGGCACATTTCTCAAAATAAGGTTTGTTTGAAAATGTGTCTGTTTATCCTTTCTTTTGAAAGTGCAAAGCATAAATTGAAAGAGAAGACTGCGATAATTTGTTTGTTGGTACATCAGAAGGCTAGAATACCAAAGTAAATATTTATTTTCAGCCTTTTAGTCTCTACAGATTTAGTACCATTTCTCTGCCTTATATTTAATTTGTCTGTTAATTTATTCCACTGTTCCCGTTAACTTATTTCACTGAGTAAGATGAAGTCAAGTTATTGGATGCTCAGTAGACATACAGACACAGTAGCATGTGCTATCCTAGGAACAAGATGAGAAGATGGCAACTTCCTGTTCTGGTTTAAGACTACTGAGCTCTTGTACGGTGATGAATAGGGATCAAAGTCCAATACATCATTTCATATTGTGGGCTTCTCCTAAAGGTTGTATATTTTCTAAGTAATGAACTTCTAAAACACAATTAGTTGAGTTTTTCACTTGCACTTGGAAACAAACTATTTTTTTCCACTGTTCAAAAATTCTATGACTATAAATCATACAAGAACTTAGAAGTCTGGATAGATGGAAAAACAAGAAATCAGATTAACTAGCTCCAGTTAGTTCAGTCTGCTCATTCAGCACCTCAGTCACCGGGGACACATTACCCAAATGCACTATTCCTGCAGCAGTTCCTCATTTGGTACAGAGATTGCTACAAAACTACTGTTTTCATTTTGAATTTTTGACTGGAATGTATTTTAAAACTTTCTTCTATCATCAGATTCATTCTTGAGACAATCACTTGCTTAAAGTACCTTATTCCATTGCTAGGCTGCTGAATGATTCAGCTCTAAGTTCTTGAAAAGAAATTTGAATTCTATGTTATGTAAGTGGCAATACCTCTGGGTCCTTACAGTTTACCTACAACATCGCCATCCAAAAAAAAATCCCCCACTTTCCTCCGGAAGGCTGAATTTGCTTTGTTCTACTAATAAATAAAGATAGAAGAATTTTTTCATCATCCCCCTTTAGAAGTTTGTTATATTCATGGCATTGGGTGCAGGGTTCAGTTTCGTGATGAAAACCAGGCACTTTGCATTGTCTCTGATAGTGTGCATCAAAGCGAACAGTTTGACTGGCATGTTATCTGCCTCCCACATTTTAAGATTACTGGTTTTTTGCTTCAGGACATTTATGTTTAAGAAGCTCAGCAAAGCAAGATCAGATAAGAAGGCACACAAAGATTAACTCTGATGTTCTCATTAAAACCAAATACTGTAATCATAGAAATGAGAAAATATTTCTCTTCCTTACATGTTTATCTGTGCTTATCTACAATATTTCTACAAAGACATGCTGTATCTAGAAAAAAATGGTTTGAAAACAATTCTTCTGACAGATCTAGGTTGCAATACAAATAATGTGGGCATCATATCTATCAGAAGTCAACATTTCTTCACTGGTACCTGGATTTTCAGCATTAATTTGAAACAAATTACTGGGGGGAAGCACTCGTCAGCTATATGGTAAAATGCTGTCTTTAGCTGTGCTGTAAGTCTCCTCACCTTGAACTGCTTTTTCTGCTACTTAGTCTACTGTTTATTCAGAAGACCTTTTATTTGTATATTTTAATACAAATGTATGTAATTATTTCCAGTACACTAGCACAACATCAAAATTGTGTCTCTATACAACATTTCTTTTTCCTAGGGCTCTAGATACTTCAGTGACAATAAGTGACTTGAACAGGATAGCAGAGGATTTTAGTAGAGGGAAAAAAGCTGAAACCAAAATATTCAGTTTTAGAGTCACTATCCAATCCTCCCTTGCCTTTATTGTGTTGTTTAGTTATATCAGTCTTTGTGTGCAATAAATAACTAAGTGTTTTCATTTGTTTTGACGTATCAGTCATTTCAATAGTCTATGCAAAACTTGGAGTGCCTTGGAAGGGTTACAGAGTATGAAAGGATCTAATGGTTTTAACTCTCCTTCCTGAAGTAACATGGGTGAGGCCTTGCAATCACATTAGGCAGGTGGGTTTGTTTCCTTTTTTTTTTTCCTTGTAACCACTGTTGGGAACCTTCCTATAGAAATATTTCAGCATACTATTTAGAGCTGCTGTTTGATTCATAGAATGATTAAGGTTGGAGACCTCTAAGGTCATTGAGTCCAACCATTATCCCAGCACTTCCATGCCCACTACTAAACCATGTTCATATGTACCACGTCTGCATGTCTTCAAAATACCTCCAGGGCTGGTTATTCAACCACCTACCTGAGCAGCTTGTACAGTGCTTGAAAACCTTTACAGTGAAGAAATTATTTGTAATATCCCATCTAAACCTACCCTGGGGCATCTAGAGGTTGTTTCCTCTTGTCCTATTGCTTGTTACTTGAGAGTAGGAACCAACCCCCACCTCACTACAGCGTCCTTTCAAGCAGTTTTTTAGAGTGGTACAGTCTTCCCTCAGCCTCCTTGTCTCCAGGCTAAACAATCCCAGATCCCTCACTCTCTCTTCATAAGATTTGTGCTCCAAACCCCTCACCAGCTCCATTGCCATTCTCTGGACATGCTCCAGCATCTCAATGTCTTTCTTGTAGTGAAGGGCCCAGAACTAAACACAGGATTCAAGGTGTAGCCTCTCCAGTGCCGAGTACAGAGGGATAATCCCTTCCCTAGTCCTGGTGGCCACACTATTTCTGATACAGGCCTGCATGCCATTTGCATGTGTTCACACCTATATTCTACTAATCATACCATTTGCAATATGCGACTATTAGAAAAATATTTTTAAAAATTCCTGTTCAAGAAGATATTTGCTTTGATTTTTCTTGTTAAAAATTTTCCATTTGTGAGTGTTGCATTTCAAGTGCCTGCTGAAACAACACAACAAAAGTCTTCTGATTCCATTATTAAAACCTTGCGAATGCAATGAAATGGTTATCCTGGCTTTTTTTTCTTTCTTTTTTTTTTTCTTTTTTTTTTAACTGGGGGGAATTGGGGAGGAAACCTCTGCAGATTTATTTACCTAGATTTATTACAAACAATATATTTGAACTCTGGCAAGGTGCCTTTATTAGAGATGACCTTGGGGAAAATAATCAAGGATTACTTTTCAACTTTTCCCTGAGGCTTACTTATAGGTTGTTGCAAGTGAGAACTAAGACATATGTGATGTGGCAGAAGATTGATAACTCTGTGTGTCCCCATGTATCCTAGTTGCTGGAAGCAGGTTCTGAGTAAACCTTGATGACACAGGTAGTAGGTCAGTCCTTCAAAGGGTCATATTTGCATTGTAAATTTATGACCAGGACTTTTGTATCTACTGTCAGCCTGCAGGGCTCTCTTAAAATTAGTCAGGAGCTAGAAAGGATGACAGAACAAAGAATTGTTGGGGTTGGAAAAGACATCTAAGGTCACGGAGTCCAGCTGTTAGCCTTGTCATGGTCACCACTAAACCCATGTCCCCAAGTGCCACAACCACAGTGGTTTTGAACACTTCCTGGGAATTGATTCCACCACTTCTCTAGGTAGCCTGATCCAAAGCTTGGCCACTCTTTCAGTGAAGGAATTTTTCCTAGTATCCATTCCAAACATCATCTGGTAGAATTTAGAATTCTAGAGTCAGAGAGGGGCCTGTGTTGGAAGGGACCTTGAAGGTAATCTAGTTTTAAACTCCCTGCTGTGGACAGGGATACCTCTCACTAGAACAGGTTGCTCAGAGCTCATCGAACCTGGCCTTAAGCACTCTCAGGATTGGGACATCCACAATTTCTCTGTGCAATATCTTTCAGTTACTCACCACCTCACACTAAAGAATTTCTCCTGATATCTAAACTAAACCTACTCTCTGTCACTTGGAAGTCTTTCCCTTTCATTCTGTCACTACATGCTCTTGTCAACAGCCTGTCTTCATCTGTCTTCCTTCAGACATTAGAAGACCTCTGTAAGAGATGCCTGGATGTCACTCCACCACCTTTCTAGGCAACTTATTTTAATGCCTAGTGACTCTTTCAGTGAAATTTTTCTTTCTAATTTGAACTTTCCCTGGTGCAAATTAAGGCCATTTCCTCTAACACTTCTGCTTGAGACATGGTAGAACAGGCTGACCTGCACCTCACTACAACCTCCTTTCAGGTAATTGTTGAGAGCAATGAGTTCTCCCCAGTTCCCTCAGCTGGTCCTGTTAAGACTTGTGCTCTAGACCCCTCACCAGCTCCATTGTCCTTCTCTGGACACACTCCAGAACCTCAATGTCTTTCTTGTAGTGAAGGGCCCAAAGTGAACACAGGATTCAAGGTGTGGCCTCACCAGTACCGAGTACAGGGGGACAATCCCTGCCCTGGTCCTGCTGGCCACAATATTGCTGATACAGGCCAGAACACCATTGGCCTTTTGGCCACTTGAGCATGTGCTGGGTCATGTGCAGCTGCTGTTGGCCAGCACCCCCTAGGTAACTTTCTGCTGAGCATCTCTCAAGCCACTCTCCCTGACTTGTAATGCTGCATGGGGTTGGGATAACCCAAGGATAGGACCTGTCACTTTCCCTTGTGCAGTTGTCCTCAATCCATCAATCCAGCCTGTCTCTCTCCAGAGCCTTCCTGCCCTCCAGCAGATCAACATTCCCTCCCATCTTGGTGTCATCTGTTGACTTACTGACGATGAATTTAATCCCCTAGTCCAAATCACCAAGAAAGATGTTAAATGGGACTGGCCCCAACACAGAGCTATGGTGAACCCAACTAGAGACTGGCCACCAACCAGATGTAACTCCATTCACCAGTGCTCTTCAGGCCTAGGCCCAGACATTTTTTAACCCAGCAAAGAGTACCCTCCTCCAAGCCTTGACCATCCAATTCTCCAGTAACATGCTGTGGAAAAAGGTGTCAAAACCACTTAAGTCTAGGTAGACAACATCCATGCCCTAATCATAGAAGGAGATCAGGCTGTTCAAACAGTACCTGCCTTTCACAAACCCCTGCTGGCTGGGCTCAATTCCCTGGTTGTCGGGCACATGCTGCACAATGGCACTCAGGATCATCTGATCTATGACCTTCCCTTGCACCAAGGACAGACTGGCAGGCCTGTAGTTCCCTGGAAAACCTTTTCTGACCCTTCTTGAGGCACTTCATAATTTTCAGTCAAGTGGAACTTCTCCAGTTAATTAGGACACCTCTTAAATGATTGAAAGTGGCTAGGTAAAACAATTTTGCTGATTGCCTCATTACTCTCATGTGTGTCCCATCTGGTCCCTAAGACTTGTGGGCATAGGTCTAATTGGCATAGGTCACTAACCATTTCCTCATGGATTATAAGGGCTTCATTCAACTCTCCATCACAAACTTCCAGCTCTGGAATGTGGGTAGCCTGAGGACAGCTGGTTCTAGTGTTACGTATTGAGGGAAAGAAGGCATAAAGTACCCCAGCCATTTCCTCGTGCCATGACAAAGTGCTGCATCCATAACACCGCATCCAGCGGTGGATGGAGAATCTCCTTAACTGTCCCTTTGTTGCCAATGTATTTATAGAAACTTTTTTCATTGTCCTTTACAAGAGTTGCTAAATTAGGCCCCAGCTTGGCTTTGGTCCTTCTAATTTTCTCCCTACCTTGTAACACCTTGTAGTCCCCACAGTTATCTTCCTCTCCTTCCAGAGGTGATATACCCTTTTTTTACCCAGAGTTCCAACCTAGGCTTGTTTTTTAAACAGAGAGCTGGTCCTTTTCCCTGATGGTTTCTCTGATTGGAAAACAGGGGCAGCCTGCTTTTGGATCTCTAAGATTTCCTCTTGAAGCAGATCCAACCTTCCTGGAGTCCCTTGCCCTTCAGTAGTGACTGCAGGTTACCCTGTTACTCAGTCACCTAAACAGGCTGAAGTCTTACCACATTTCTTGTAGACCTTGCCTTATGCACACAAACATGTATATGTAGAACTAAGAGTAACTTAAAAGCATAGATGTAAGACCCTTTTCAGAGTATAAATTCTATGTATTTTCTGTAGACTGATGCCTTGTGGCAATACACAAGCAAAGGAAAGCAAAGAAAAATTACACATTTTAAAATTAACTACAGATTGTTTCTCTCTCATATTCCTGGAAACCTGGCTTCTAGGAAAACCTCAGTCAAGCTTGAGGTTATAAATGAAATCTAATTTAAAAAAGAAGAGTTGTCTTGATACAGTAAAGACTTTTGTCATTAAAGTAAATACATGCTTATTTAGACTGGGTGACATCTTAGAGATGGGAGTGGAGAAGACTAAGTAATATGATGTTCCTAAACAGAATATCCTCAGTAATGTTCGTGCTACTGTGACATAGTGAAACTTCATGATAAATACTGCACTGATTCTTCAAAAAGTATCAGATCTGATAAATTACTAAGAGAAGGACAAAAGGCTAAGGCTCAGTTCACACCAACTCCAATAAAAATATTCTTGAGAACAGTGCTTTGACATGAAAAAGGGCTTGACAGTTTAATATCAGTACGGTTATGGTGAGATGTATATTGATTTTATCTATGATCTTTTAAAATCTGGAAACATGAATTATATTTTAAATTTACACATAAAATAAACACTTTTAAGCAACCCAGAAATAGATTGTAAAATACAAATTTTCTACTTGATACTTTTGCTTGCTAGTAATACTTGTTTTTGTTTGGTTTTTTTTAATTTAAACTCCACCACCGATGGCACTGAGATTGTCAGCATCGGACTCCTATAGCAGCAAGCCATAGCATTTCTGGTTCAGGAAAAAACTACTTAATTATAATATCAATTTTTATATCAGTGTTCACAAATATAACATTTACTACACAAGAAAAAGTTCAGAGTAGAATGAAATTCTCAGAACAATGTTTTATTTTTGGGTGATGTTTCTACAAATAGGCTTTGAAAAGAGTAACAACTCCATCCAAATCATTATGGGCTTCTAAAGGGCCTCAGTACATGAAGTTTCTGGGATTTTGTTGTTGTTTTTATTGTTTTTGCCAGAAGAAGACCATATAACAGCCATTATAAAACAGATAATCCATGCCAAAAACTTTCACCACTCATCTGTTACAAAAATGATTAGGATATTGGAATTTCAGAATAGAAAATTGCCTGTAAGAAAACAGAAAACAGTGAGGCACTGGGAGAAGAAACCTTTCATCAAAAAAAAAAAATCTGCATCAAATTGTTGTGGGAAAGAGAAACTAGAAAAAAGTCGTGAAAGTGTAATTAATAAATGGTATTATAGTCCTTCAAGGAAATCACAGTTTGGAATAGCTTTTCTTATGAACATTTCTCTTGAAAAATAGTGTTGTACCAATCATCCTTGGTATTTCTAACAATAACAAAATATCCTCATGTATTTTCCTATGTAATATTGTTTAAATGGCATAATAAATACTGTCATTCTGTGTACTAACAAAAAAGTGCAGTCCTTTGTTCTGTGCATGATTGCATTTACACATTATAGAACTATGAAATATTTACAGAAGGAAGGTTAAATCAATACAGGTTTAAAATTTGCACTTCTGTCTCCTGGGTCTTATATCGTCTTGATTTAATGAAGTAAAAGGAGAGAGAATGTTGACACACAGAAAAAATATTTCGACTCTCCTTTGTTGTACATAGAGAGGGTATTAAAGTAGAATTTGCTGTTGGTTCATACTGTAATTAATTATTACACCTTTTTTGTTCAGGCTAGCATTTGAGTTGTCTCATTTGCAAAACATAGATACTAACTATTAAGCAAAGGAGAAGGAAGATACAATTAACAGAAAAGAAAAATAAATTTTACTTAAACCATGCAAGTGCTTAACTAGTGCTGATTACTAGTAGATTTAAGATACAAAACATTATTTGAACTAAAAGAAAAAAAAAATTAATTTACCAGAGTTTCCTGAAGTAAAGGGAAAAAATCCCACAACCCCCCAACCCCTGAACATGTCAAGACAATGTGAAGTTTGTAAGTAAAGGAGCACATATTTATAAATATCTAGTCTTATGTGGTTTCTTGGGTAGTTAGACTCATAAATCAAATTAGGATAAATTATTGTCATACACACATTTTTCAGATCAGTTCCACAGCCAAATAGGAATATGCCCATTGCTATTCATAAAGTCACACTTCATCCATGTAAGGATAGTTAGCTTTGTTTTTTAATTTTGAATGCAGATAGACAAGATATTCACAGAATATAATTTATTTTATAAATCTAAAGACTATAGTTTCATTTAGGATTTTTTCTGCAAAGAATTAATTTTTTTCTAAATGCAATATTTTAATTATCAATAATTGTTTAAGATTATATAGTAACATCTTTCAGATTCTTTTGTTCCCCAGCTGTTAGTTTTCACCACATATTTTTATCATCTCTCATTCCTACCAATTATTTATGGAGCATAACAACTTATTGCACAGTTCTTCCCTTTGGTTTTATTGAATGACATTTTGATAAACTAGAAGAAGAAGTCAGAGTGATTTTTAAACCCTTTTAAATGCTTACTAATTGTTATTTTTTGCACAGTAATTTAGGATCTGTTACTGTGGAGACAAGAAAAATTGTCACATTTTTTAGTTTGTACTGGCAATTGAAATTGATAGTAGGTAAAACTAGGAAGAAGGTCCAACTAAAATGCTTGATTTAATGCACTCTGCAGATTCCCATCACAGTACCTGTGGTAAAAGTTTGCAAAGACAGGGGCTAGATTCTGCATCTGGGAAGGATTTCCTGGAAAGCAGCCCCACAGAAAAGGACCTGGGGATCCTGGTTGATGGCAAATTGAACATGGGTCAGCAGTGCCCTGGCAGCCAGGAGGGCCAACCCTGTCCTGGGGGGCATCAGGCACAGCATCACAGCTGGGCAAGGGAGGGGATTGTCCTGCTCTGCTCTGAGCTGGGACAGCCTCACCTCCAGTGCTGGGGGCTGGTTTGGGCAGCACAATATAAGACGAATATAAAACTATTAGCATCCAGAGGAGACCAACAAGGATGCTGAAGCGCCTTGAGGGGAAGCTGTATGAGAAGTGGCTCAGGTCACTTGCTCTGTTCAGCCAGGAGGAGACTGAGAGGAGACCTCATTGCAATCTGCAGCTTCCTTGTGAAGGGCTGGCCACAACCCTCTGTGGTAGCCATTGATGGACTTGAGGGAATGGCCTGAGGCTGAATCAGGGAAGGTTTAGGCTGGATATCAGGAAAGTTTCTGAAATTAGAGGGTAGTTGGGCACTGGAACAGGCTCCCCCGGGAAGGGATCACAGCACTAGCCTGACTGGGTTCAAGAAGAATTTAGAAAACGGACGCACAGTGTGATTCTTAGCTGGTCCTCTGCAAGGCCAGGAGCTCACCTTCAATAATCCTAGTGAGTCCCTACCAACTGAGTATATTTTACGACTCTCTGAATCTCTAAGCATATCCTGTTCTGAAGTTACTAGTTGGATTACTAGCTAGATTCAATATTTTTTTTTCTTTTTTTTTTTAACCATGCATATGCTTCTCATGGGCTAGAAATTTAGCTTGTGAGACATTTATTTTGGAGGCTGCTTCAAGTGAAGAACACACGCAACAAGAAAGAATTTATTGAAGGTGATTCAGGGGAATAATTTCAAAGTCCTGCTTGAGAAGCAAGGTTTTAAGTGTCCATAAATGCCAAGAAACACACTATTGCTCACCAACTATTTACCAGTGTAAACATTTGGACCTGTGCCTTAGACATGACAGCAAAGGAAAAGCAAGTAATATTTAAGTGTGTATTTGAGATGCTTCTCAGTACACTTTCTCCTTATGGCACAAAAGGTGAAGGCAATGGCAGAAGGATATTGAAAATCTGAGGATTATTGTGGCACCCCTTTACAGGCCCGTGTAAACTCAGAAACTTGCAGAGATATGATATTGCAAACTCTCTTTAAGACACAACACCTGGAATAAAGTTCAACTCTTTCAAACAGAAGTGTCATCAAGACTTCCACTCACTAGATGACTAGACACAATCGCCTTCAGATCTGATTCAGATCAGAATCAGGAAGCTGAGAGTAGGCAGTGAAAACCAAACCAAACTATGAGCAGTCCCTTGACCTTAGAATAAGCATGAAAAATTATTAGGTTTGCATGGCAAGCTTTGGTAGCAGGTGGGCCTACAGGGCTGGCTTCTATGAAAAGCTGCTGGGAGATTCCTTAAAGTTGGTCAGAGCCAATCCCAGCTGGCTCCAAGACAAATGTGGTGCTGATTAAGGCTGGGACAATTAGAAACAGTGGTAACACTGCTGTGATAAGATATTTAAGAAGAAGGAAAAAAAAATTATTGCACAATTGTAATTGAGACCAGAGCAGTGGGGTGAGAACATCTGAGAGGAACAATTCTGCAGACACTGAGGTCGATGAAGAAGGAGAAGGAGAAGGTGCTCCAGGCACCCAACCTGAGATGCTCCTGCAGGCCCTGGTGCAAAACCATGGTGAGGCAGCTGTGTCCTGCAGCGCATGGAATTCCATGGGGATGCAGAGATCCACCTGCAGCACATGGAGGAGACCCACATCCGAGCAGGTGGAAGCCTGAGAGGAGGCTGTGACCCTATGGAAAGAGGAGCACACACTGGAGCAACCTATCCGTGGAGAACTGCACCCTGTGGAAGAGTGACTCACTCTGCAGCAGTTTTGGAAGAATTGCCCATGATTTGACTCACATTGCAGCAGTTCACTGAGAGCTGCTGCTCGTGAGATGGACTGAGATGTTGGAGAAGTTCATGGAGAACTGTCTCCCATGGAAGGGACCCCATGGTGAAGCAGGGGAGCAGCTCCTCTCCCTGAGTAGCAGGATAAATATGTGATGAACTGACCATAACCCCCATTTCCTGTCTCCCTGTGCCACTGGGGGAGGAGGTAGAGCTGGGAAAGGGGGCAGGCAGGCAGGGAGAAGATATTTTGAAGGTTTTTATTATTTCTCATTATCCTACTCTAATTTTGTTAGTAATAAATTCAATTACTATCTCTAATTCCGGCCTGTTTTGCCTGTGACACTACAAGGTGAGTGATCTCTCCTGGTCTTTATCTCAACTCATGGAATCCTTTGTTGTATTCTCTCTCCCCTGAACAGCTGCAGAGGGGAGTGATAGAGAGGCTTTGGGGAGTGCCTGGCATCCAGCCAGGGTCAACAATATACACTAGATCACTTGAGACAGTCCCCTTCTGATCTGATTCAAAGCAGAATTGCGAAGCTGAGAGTAAGCAGTGAAAACTAAACTGTGGGCATTCCCCTGACCTCAGAATAAGTGTGAAAACTTGTCAGGACAATATTGTGAAGTAACAATCAGAATGCATTAATACTAAATTAGTTTATTTCTATTATTGTTTTGTTTTATTCATTGTGATGCAAAGAAGATTGTTCTGGAAAATTAATATACTAAGTTTTGAGGCAGTGTATTTGGTTTACAAGTCAAGGGTTCGATAGTGGGCAGAGTTACAGGAGTGGTTTCTTTGAGAACCTGCCAGAAGCTTTCCCCATGCCCAACAAAGCCATTGCCAGCAAGCTCAACAGCACACCCTGCACTGGCCATGGCTGGGCCCATCAGTGATGGTGATAATGCCTCTGGCATAACATATTTGAGAAGGAAAAAATTATTGCACAGAAGCAATTGCAGCCAGAGAAGAGGGAGCTGACATTATGTGAAAGAAACAGTTCTGCAGACATTAAGGAGGAGGTGCTCAAGGCGCTGGAGCAGAGATTCCCCTGCAGCCCATGGTTAGGACTGTGGTAAGACAGGCTGTCCCCTCACAGAGGCCCAAGGTGGGTCAGATACCCAGCTGTGGCAAGGGAAAACCAACCCCATTCCAGAGCAGGTGGGTGTGACCCGAGGAGACAGTAACCCTGTGGGTGTCCCATGTCAGAGCGTTGCAGGACCTGCAGACCCAGGAAACGAGGATCCTGTGCTGCAGCAGGTTTGCTGGCAGGACTTGTGACCCTGTGAGGGAAGCATGCTGGAAGCAGTCTGCTCCTGAAGGACTGCACCAATTGTGGAAGGGACCCATACTGGAGCAATTTGTGAAGAGCTGCAGCCTGTGGGGAGAAGGACACATGCTGGAGAGGTTTGTGTAGGATAGTCTCCCGTGAAAGTGACCTCATGCTGGAGCATGAGAGGAGTGTGAGATGTCGTCCACTTAATGAGAAAGAAGAAGCAGTGACAACATGAGGTGAACTGACTGCAACCCTCATTCCCCACCCCCCTGTCTGTGTCCCTTCTGTCCCCATATAAGTTGTGATGATAATTTTACAGCTTAGGCATGCAACCCATGTCATGACTGGGGAAAATCAAACCATTTCACTAGAGGCCATTGAGCAAATCAATAACTGGTTTATAACACTGAAAGCAGTTGTTAAGATCTGTAGGAGTGACAAAAAGCCCTGTTCTGCATGTAAAAATATTTTCAGTGGGCCCACTAACTGATGAAAACATTTACTCTATGTTTTTATGACTTCTCTGGGAAACAAGCTAAAGCACCAAGCACCAATCACAATTTCAGATAGGAAAATGCAAGTGAAGTCAGGAAATTCAAGTAAATTGACAAATTACTGCTGTATTGATAGTGATAATCATTTATGCCTGCATATATGCAGAACAGTTGATGAAACAACACTCCTCATACTCTACATATTTATTTTTATTTTATCATTTAACTTTTTTCTATTATCCTAGATTTCTCATACTGTGACAGACACCAGGATGTGCGATGTGCAAGTGTCATACAGAATAGATTTAATTTTTAATTTCCCCCATCCGGACTTAATCCTAGGCTAGCAGGTGGGGAGGGGTTTTTTTTGATGATGAACAAAAAGTGTCATAGAATTCTTTTGTGTTATAGAGTCAAAGTGACATCTGTTTATGGAACAGAATTTAAAAACATAATATTCAGGAGAATAATACAAATAAATTCCTGTAGTGTAATAGATTTCAAAAGGCTTGCTACAATGGCAAATAGTATCCTCCTGCAATGTAAACATTGGCAATGAATTGAGATATTTGTTCTCAGAGCAACCAAGATTGTACCTGTGAAAATGTTCCACTACAACGATTTTGTATTTCATACTGGAAGACTAATGATAATGCAAAATTTTCATGTGAATAGCACTGTGCAATTTTGCTACTCAACATTATGCAATACTAATATTTTTCCTTTACTGTCATTACAATGGCGTAATGTGATTTTCTTAAAATAACAGAATATGAGTTGGAGACAACAGAGAGGGCTGGGATATAGGTTTTAGGGAGTAAATCTCCAATGTTTAAAATCTTTGGCAAACTAAATTCCAGATATATTGTTTAAAAAAGCCCCTAAATTTATAAGAAAAAGCCCCTCTTTATAACAATAGTGACAACAACAATGCAGCTTTAACAGAGTTAAGAAAGCTGTGTTTAATAGCATGCTTCCTGATTATGACTTTTTCAAGGCCTTTTGGTGGATCTTTTGAAAAAATATTTTTAAAAAAAGGGAAGAACAAACATTAACTTATTTTGGAAAAATGGACCAAACCTTCATCTCTCAAAAGAAAAGAACCATTCAATATAATCAAAACCACTGTAAGTTTATTGTCTCTGTTCTATTTAGCTGTAGGATCACCTAAAATCACCTAAAACAAGCAGTCACAGGGGAATTTATACTTAAACCAAACAGAGGACAGATTTGGGTACACAGCCTGCACCCCTCTAACACCCCACCCAAACCAAAACCAAGGCACTACCATTCTGTAACCTCATGGCCCTGACAAGAATCCACAACCATCAGTCACAGGCCAACACTTACAAAATATAAATCTCTGAGTCATTTATTCAGGAAGGTCAGGCAGGAAGCGCAGGAGAATGTATGCTGGCTGATGACCACGCAGACAGAACACACTCTCCCAGGCTGCTCAGTAGTATTTATCAGAGGATTGGTAATGCAATAGTGATAGTTCTTCAAATTTAAAGGCATCTTTCCTATAATCTCCAATGTAGCCAGGACTGTATCTGAAATTTGTAGTAGCTACACACTGCATTATTAGAAATAGATGAGTGTAAAAAAATTAGTCTCTTTCATCTCCTTGGTTTTACCTACTTAGTTTACATCCTTTATTTCAAAAGCCTTCTCTCCCCTCACCTTTTTCTCCTTTCTATGAAATACGAAGTAGAGTTAAGAATGTTTAGGGCTCTGAAATTGCTTTTAATGAAACAAATAAATTGATAAATAACATTGGATTATGATTATGACTCACAAAAAACTCATACTATGTTTTTCACTCCTTTATAATGTAAGCTCATCATTCAAAGAAGATAAAAGTAAAAATTATGGAAGCTGATGCTGTGTGCATCTTGCAGAACATCTGAAAGAAAATAATTTTGTATTTCTCAAAAGTATTTGTGAGTGACATGATTATTTTGAAATATTTTTACTTTATTTTTTTTTAGTATATATGAATTTTGGTTAGTATTCCCTTTATTTTTCTTTTCATCTATTTAGCCCAGAAAGGGTAAAAAGCAAAACAAAAACAACCAAAAACCAAAACTCCAAAAACAAAACCAAAGCAAAACAAAACAAAACAAAACAAAACCCAAACAAATGAAAAAGCAAACAAACAAAAACCCAAACAAAAAACCAAAAAGCCAAACCACAAAAGAAACAACAAAAGAATTTTAAAACATAGTTAGAAAAAAAAGCACATTTTTAGACAATAAGTGTTAATACATCAAATTTAGCCCAAAACCAAATAATTTCTCTAAAATATAGCATGCTTTTCTCATGACCACAGGACACACATTCCACAAGTTACCTGACATCTGGTCTTTTGCCATGAATAAGAAAATACAAAGGTATTGATAGAAAATACCTTTTTTATTAAAAAGATGTAAGGAAGATTTGTTTGAACCAGTAAATTTGTTCCTACACTAAATACATCTGGCAAGGATCAGCTGAAGAAATAGACTTGGAGACTGCTGCTGACTAGGAATACAATGTTTTCCATTACTTCAAAGACTGTTGAAAGACAAACAGTATTTTCCTTCCAAAAAGAATTCATTGACCAATTCAAGTATGAAGAAGTCTTACCATTTATCTCAGTGTGTCTTCAGGAAGAGCTTTTTATGAGGAAAGAAATGTGATATACAATATAGAAACACAAGCCAGATAACCACAAGATATGTATCTGTGTGATTGTACTTAGAATTAGAAACAATAGAGCACTTTGCAGAAAGCCATGCAGAGGCGTAGACAAAATTGATGATTTTCTAAATCTCTCTCTGGATGGATGGAGCTCTGGTCCCAAGACAACTGATGATACTTCTGCTCCTATGAGCACACAGCATCCTTGAACAGCTAAAATAAAAGATGATGTTTAAATTAGATATTAATTTCTGAAACTTTAAATTGAATAACCATAAAAATAACCCTGATCAGGAGTAACATTTAAAGAAGATGTTACAGAGGAAGGCCACAAATGTCTGAAACCTTCCCTGCTTTCTCCTGCAATAACTTATTCTTCTTGTAATCTGGTTGTTATCTCTGGTAGTATGAATAGGTCTGTATGAAGTGAGTTTGTGAGATGAAACAATGAACCATCACAACCATGTGTGAAGGGCAGCCATGTCTTTGTACTTCCTCCATCTGCAAATTACAAGAAGAGTGGTTATACCTTTAAGAGAAAATAACTATTCTCTTTCTAACAGAGCATTCTTGTGTGCAAGTCTGTTGTCCATAGCTTGTTTTTCAAGGTGATTTAAATCCCTGCAGAGCTCACCACAGAGGAACAACCCTGATACCTCTCATGGGCATATTGCTGAATCAGCCAGTGAATGTGCTCGTGCTATACATCACTTTGGCACCATTAAAGAATTATAGGACATCACATGGTCTTGCAGAAATTAATCACTGCTTAACAGTCTGTGCTCATGTGTTTATGAAATCATTTTAAATATCTGCATGTAGCCATTAGTACTCTGAGGAGAGTGTATATGCAGTTAATGAACCACAGCACTATGTTACAGCTGAGATAGATAGTTTTCAAATTGATAATTAATATTTTGGATGATTGCTTTATGCTATCTGCAATGCATTGCAATGATATTTCCAATCATGCCTAAATAGTGAGAGTGGCAGTTGTATTCTCACACAAATATACAAGTACTTACTATACCAAAATTATTAAAGCAGGTATATCTAAATATAAAAATTATGTGCCAAATCCTCTTCAACTGCACCAAAAAAAAGTATTTATATAATAATACCCCAGAAATTCGTGTATCTGCAGTGTTTTATTAATAAGACTAGAATAAGTTTCATGTATTTCCAGCCTATATTTATTTTCAAATTAACATTTTGAACACACCACTCTAGAACATCATGACATGTACAGAAAATGTTCTGTTTCAGAAGCACTGAACTAAGCACACCTCCTTTGATGTTAATGATGAATGCATGTGTACAGTGAGGCATATTTGTGGAGACCACATTTCAGACCACATTTAGCGGAGTTGGATTTGGGGGAGGAAAGGATGTTGCTTTTTTTTTTGAAGAACAAAGCCAGCAGGTTTTTTATTAGACTTCTCAAAAAATAGTCCACCATTAAGTGTTCACCTTTTTTATACAATTCAACTTTTATAACTGAACATCAATTAGCCTTCTCATTAAAATAAAAGATATGGACATTCTAAGTTCTTTGCACTAACGTATTCTTCAAGTTTTTAATCAATATTATACTTTATTCCTAAAGTGGAAAAGAGTGAAAGTGGCTTGGTGAGTTTTTTAATTGAAACAATTGAATTTTGATATAAGAAGTGCCTTAGAATGAGTTTGCAAGTTTCTCTAAATTTCAGGGGCTTGAGATATTTAGTAGGCTTAAATATAATTGTTAGAGACACCTAATCCTGAAATTTTGTCATTCATTTAAATCAATTGTACAAGCTTAAGGGTATAATAGATATTGAACAATGTATTCCAGAATTAAGTCAAAAAGGACAAGCAAGTGTTTCGAAAAATATTGCTGATCTCACTGACCTCTTGCACATACATTTATTGGAAATCCATTGAATATATAAGCTTATTTCTATGAAGAAAATTTTGTACTCTTTGCTTACTGACAGTCATGTTTTAAAAAGTTCTAAAAGTTAGTGAGGAAATTTGGTTTTAACCTGAGGTAAAATTTTTGGCTAATAGTTGCCATTAGAAAATAAGATTGACAGAGCAATAATGTAAATAACTACATTTCCCTAAAATCAGAGGTACAAGAGAAATTTCTGCTTACATCTTCAGGAATACTTCCCCTAACTCCCAGTGTTCCATCTCTGCCTTTCTGCAGGGCTATATGGCTGTCATGTGCCTCTTTATTCCTGTTTTCGCTTCCAAAGGTCATTCTAACACTAATCTTGTTCTTGCATTTGTTCTTACATTGGTTAATGAAACTATCTAACACTCACAAATTGGATCTAATGCTTTGCAGCTCTTTTGTTTTTGTTGTTAATATCCAATAAGTGCCAGAATATGGCTATATACACACTTGTATCTCTATAACTCTCTTTTTTAATATATTAATCCTTGAATTAGTGAAAAAGCAAATTTTCCATTTTATTTTCCTCTTTGAAGAAATTTAGTACTTTTAAAGTGTTTTGAATGTGAATTTCACTTAAATAAAATTAGGTTCTATGCAAGAAGAAATACTGGGTTATTTAATCTAACCCTGAGTTTTTGATGTATACATAATGGCAAAATTCCGCTGAGGAATACTGAAGGCTTTCATGTGAACTCTGCTGGGCTGTTCAGATGATGCAGACACCCAACTTCCTTCTCTCTGGCAGGATCTATGGGTGGGCAGATTTGGGGGAGGTTTAGTGAGAAGCAACTGGAGGTGCCAATACTGCACGTCTACCCAGCTGCTCATTCAGAAGTGCTGCTGTCCTGGTTCACCAGGTCTGCCCTTCTACCCTGTTCCCAGAGGAGCAGGTCCTGCTTGAAAGCCAGAGGATTTGTTCCAAGACCTCAGTCTTTCGCCATAATGGAATTCCAGGCAGTTCTTGAGTTCTTGAGCAACTTGATGAGCACACAATTTCAACAAGACATGTCAAGCTCAATGAATTTTTTTTTTTACTGATAAAACTTTTTGGCTTTAAACTGTGTAATGAACTGAGTATGAACCAGTTTCACATCCAGCAATTTCAGGTTTTATTAAAGCACAACATACAATATGCTCTCAACCAGATTTTCTTTTATATGTAATGAAAGTCTTGCAGCAGATGCCTAGTCTAGTATTCATACTTAAATCTGCTGCAAGACTTTCATTACATATAAAAGAAAATCTTCTGAGCTTTCTTCGAAGCCCAGTGAAATTTAATTGCAACTGTCTTAAACAATACGTAAAGCAGTTTTGAAAACAGGCTTTTGTCAGGTAGGAATGACATATCATAACTAAATTGTAAAAGTTATTAGAGCAAAGATTTAATTGCAGCTATTTACTGTCTTGTATCAGACATCCAGAGATGGACATGGACATCAAGGCTACCTCTGGCTTTTAACTATTGCATTAGAGGTTTTTAACTTTTTGATAGAGTATTATACAAAATGTATCTCAGTTACCATAATCAGCCATGTCTAATGTATTAAGTAATTTGGATGACTAGGAGCAATCATAATATCAAAGCAGTTAATGTTGAGGGCATTGTGTCTGTTGCAAGTCATAAGGGATTTATTCTGGAAAAAATTTAGTGTGTTACTCTGTACTGGATGTCCTCACAAAACACACAGCTGGAGGCCGTCTCAGGAAGAGACTTGGACTTTGCATCCACGTTAGGTGAGCACATGTTGCTGAGCATGGAGGTGAGCACAGTTTAGCTTTCCCCTGTAAGAAATCTAGATTGTGTGGTAGCAACTGGGGCAACAGCTTCAAAATAATTTTTGATCTGAAATAAAACGCTAAAATTAATTCCAATTAATTTTGAAATTAATTGTGTTCTGGTTTTAGCTGAATTTTAATTACAAGAATAAAACCCTACTTGTGTGGACTTTATTATTTCAGCTTTGAACCCTGGGTTCAGTCAGAAACGACAAAATTCTATGAGGATTTCACAAGTTTATGTGTGATTTTAAAAGTTCACTGTAAAAGAAGGAACAAACCAAACTGATAAAAAATCTACAAAACTGGTTTCTGGGTAAACATTAGAGCCACATAAATGCTTACTTGATTTTGAGATAAAAAGCTGACAATAATTTCATAAACTGTATTTAATCAGAAATCTTATTTACAGGACCAATTATGCTTCACTGGGAGAAGGGAAATTATTGTTAAAACTGTATGTTTTCCAATTAAAAGCCTTTAAAAAAGCCCCAAAATTCTGTTTATTAGCCAATCTTTTACTGTAGTATCTTTGTTTGGTTTAATTTCTAAAAATATTATGAATGAGAGTAGTTTCAACAAACAAGCCACATTTTTGCAAGCAGATCCCCAACTCAGGAACATCTCAACAATTCACATTCATGTACTCATGTACATGGGCTCTTCTGAAACAGAACTTATAGTCTCACTGCTTCACTGTGAAGATATTCTTCATAAAGATATGCTTTCCTAAAGCTTTCTCTTTCCTATTACCTGTCAAACCACATGTAGTGAAGATTGAAACTCTCCACATAAACAAAAAACACCTAAGCAAGTCTTTTTGATGATGTAACAATTTTTTCCCAAAATTTTCTTTGAATTTTGCTCACTCTGTTTCCTAAATCCCAAATTAAAAAAAAAAAAATTAAAAAAAAAAAAAAAAGTTGGGAATGTTTAAAGATAACCCTAATAACCCTACAAGAAGTCAACCAAAATATATATATAATTTGCTTTGCTAACACAAACACTAGGGTCTCCCACAGTGAAGAGCTGTGAAAAACTGGTAATATCAGACATATAGGATGCACAAAGTCCTGTAGTGCATGTGAAAGAGAAGCCAGCCTGTGTTTTTATTTTGTTTGACCTCCAAGGGGCCTTTCCAGAATCAAGGAATGTTAATGGGCTGGAATGGACCTTAAAGATCATCTAGCCTCAGCTTCCCCTACTGTGGGCTGGGACACTTTCCACTAAACCAGATTACTGAAGGTTTTATCCCACCTGGCCTTGGACATGGCCAGGGCTGGGACATCCACAACCTCCCTGGACACTCTGTGTCTCCTCTCCCTCACAGTAAAGATGTTTCTCCTAATATCTAACCTAAATTTCCCCTTTCAATTTGTACCCATTACTCCTTGTCCTGTCACTACAGCTCCTGATGAGAAGTCCCTCTCTGGCTTCCCTGTGGGCCCTCTCCAGATAGTTGTGCAAAATATTACAGCACAGTTAAATAATTTTTTTTTTTTCAGTCTTATACTTTCAAAATTGAATTCCACTTTCAAGATATTTTTAAAGGAAATCCTTAAGGAAAAACATAAAACAACACATCATCCAGGGGCATTTATCCTGAAGAGTTCCCTTCCAGACATCAGTTATGGATATGACAGGAGAGATAACTGCCAGTTTAACAACCATCATGAAGCTTCCTATCAAAGAGTTTGCATTTGAGAGTGAGAATGAAAGCGGCAGGAGATAGTTCATGTGAGAGAACTCCTGCATGTCTCCTTTTATCTGCAAACAAATGAACTATGAAAGAATCACACAGCACAACAAGGCCACATGAGTATTTGAGCAACTGTGTATAACAAGCTAAAACTAACTACATATAGAAACTGGCAGTTTGAGACTACCTTCTGAAAAAGAGAACAACGGGGACCAAAGAAAATCACCCCGGCCGCTTAAGACTGATAATACTCGGTTCCCAATTAGTGGTAGGTAAAGATGCTGTATTCCTGCCCACAAAATCTTAAAAGAGCTAGAGATAAGGTGAAGGAGGAAATAAGAGAAATATTTTCTTCTCTTAACAGATGGTGAACTGCAGCAAGAACACATACCTTTTCTTCACAGCCTATTACAATATAAGGCAACTTACTGCAGGATTTGAGAAGTGTTTTTCCTTTAGAATGTGCCATAATGATTATTTTTCTCCATTTTTCTGTGTTTGTTTGATGATTTCCCTGCAGCTGCCAGACAACAATGCATTTGCATCTGAAGTAGCAAAATAAGGTGGGAAATAATTTTCTTATGCTATTTCTGTGGTGCTTGTAAATCTAAGCCTTCCTGGATACAAACTCCACTGCACAGGCTGAGAAGTGAATACAACCTCATATACAATCATTTCATGCTTCAGTTATGCTTGATTTTTCATGCTCTTTGAACCTTAATTTAACTGTGAAGTTCACTTAATTAGAATTTGGGCTTCAGGAGTGCTTTTAAAGAATGTGTTTGTGTTTTGATTTGTTATTTAATCTTGTTTTCCAAGGGTAATGAAGAAAATCAGGATTGAACTGAGTAGCCAAGTATAGCAAAAGGAATTTCTTTCACATTTCCTTCATCCTTACTTCATTAAACTGTAATATTTCCTTGTTTGAGGCATTACCACTTTTATTCCTTGTAGAGTACTTGTGGCTGATATGCCTCATCCCAAGAAATTATTTCAATAAAATGCAGACTTCAAGTTACCTCTAAACTTAACTGCAGTACTCTATCAAAATGAACTTAATATAATAATGAATTCCTGACATCCACTACTTGTCAATCAAATAATAATAACTTGTATTTCTGAGCAAAGGTAAATAAAAGTTACATGCCCATCAGAAAAAAAAAAAAAGAAATCAAGAGTTTTGAAATAAATATAAGTTCTCTCATCATCTCTAATTGTCACTTGCCGTAGATGTCAAACTAGTAGAGTAGCAGAATCTAATTTCCTTGTTTGATTCACCATGAAATTAAACTGAACTGACAATTTTTATTTTCACCTGGCAAATTCTTCCAACACTATTTAAATCTAGCTAATCAAGTACAGTTATCTGCTGCACACACTTGTCTCTCTTACCACACCTCTGATTTGCAGTATCCCACATCCGCAGCTTGCTCTGACAGCCTGGCATTGGAATACATTTACAGTCTTGCAAGGTGTAAAGGAATGCACGGACATAGTTAGCAAAGCTGCCAGTGAATGTATAAAGTCATAGATCTACTTCTGAAAGATGATGGTCAGGAAGGAAAAATAAAAGTTTTAGAAGTATGGGAAGAAAAACAAGCATTCAGAAAAAAAATCTCTATTATTATACTTAAATGCATTACAAACATTTCTAATGTTTTTATTCATAAATAAGTAGTTTATTTTGTTAATGCTTTGCTCATTAAAAATATGGGAAGCAATAATTGATATCTAAACTGTCTCATAGTCATTATGTGTTAAACATAGCAGGTGCAGTACATCCATTACGCCATGAATTTGGGGTCAGGCTACATACAAGGATATCTCTTAACTGGGTGAGCTGTAAACTCAACTTTGATATCTCTGACAGACACAATTCAAGTTGCCTATAAAGAGATGGGTCTGGGTATCCATAAATTATATTTTCCCTCAATAAATAATTCAGAATTTGAAGTCAAGTGGTCACATCTCCCTCTGAAACAGAGGGGAACTAGGATTGGGTATAATATGAAAGATATTTGACCTCTTGTACTCCCCTGTAAATTAAAGCTTCTCTCCTTTTGACACTGAGAGCAGAGGCTGTGAGGTGTGCTGTAAATAGTGAGAAGGAGTCTGTGTGTACTTGGCTGTAAACTCATAAAATGTGATTATGCTGGGCAGCAATCTGCTGGGGAGCAACCTGAAGCCTTTGTTTTCTCCTTCCTAGGACAGAAGACGCACAGAGCATCAGAGAGCAAAGTACTGCTTCCTCAGCTCCCCATTATCCACCCCTGTTACCAGTGAGAGGAGGGAGAGACAGGTCACTGGGCTGCAATTTCTCCTTCGCAGTTCCCCCACAGTGGGGCAGCTCATTGCAGACTGTGTTCCTAGGGACGGACCCAGCTTAGCCACTTTAGCAACTGCTTTCTTGGCAAATTTTATCCAAGGAAAAACTCTTCTTTTTGTGAAAAAATATCTGTTAAGATGTTAAAGAGAGTGAAAGGCATCAAAGGGTTTTTTTTAACTATCCTCTTCACAAT
This sequence comes from Agelaius tricolor, assembly GCF_023055355.1. Taxonomy (NCBI): domain Eukaryota; kingdom Metazoa; phylum Chordata; class Aves; order Passeriformes; family Icteridae; genus Agelaius; species Agelaius tricolor. The sequence continues at coordinate 22,608,125 of NW_027269264.1, read as the reverse complement.
TAAAGAAACATAGATGTACTTATTTTGACTCACTTAAACTGCAGTTTTGCTTTACATTACTTGTTCTCACCCACCAGATTTCTTCTGTTAAAAGCTGCATGACACCCTTAAGTTTCCCTTCTAATGAGTTAAATCTGCTAAATGTTAGTGAATAAAGGTGGAATAATAATAATATTTGACACACAATTTACTTTAGACCGAGGAGAAAAGTGTCATCTGTCTTTGGACAGGATAAAGAATTCATTTCCTTGAATCAATTGAGAAGTTACAAATAAAATTTTATAATTACCCTGTGTCTAACCACAGTGCCATTCCAGATAGATAACTGTCCCCAAAACACATTGTGGAGATATGGGATATTGTGGAGATACTTGCATATTGTGGAGACAGCTTGACTATTTTGAAGGAAGAATTTTTCAGATTTTTAAGATGTGCATATTCTGCCTCCCAACCTGCATGCAAGCCCTTAATAGCATCACACACTTTCCATTAATTCTTACCTGTCTGCTTTGCAACTTCTTTTTCCTCTAGCAAAGAAAACAATTCACCTCAGCTCAATAAGCTGTGTACATTTTTTCCTCCAAGACTGCCAAATTGTTTCAGCTAAGACCACAAGAGTCTGTTGTTTCCAATATTTCCTAACTGCAGTGATTTTCTTTCCAGGAACATTTCCATTGCCTTCTGTCTTTCTCCATCAACTTTCTGTGAATTTATTCCCTACTTTTGGGAAATTCAAATCCTTACATGGCAACACAACAGAAGGGGCCTCTAGTGGATTATTTTAAGGATCTTTAGTCTATTTAACCAATCTCACCAGAATTTCAACTTTTTATTGCAGATATTAGAGGAAGTTTAACTACTGCAAGTACAGAAGTTAGTACAGGATGCTGCATAATTTCCACAGTTTTACAATAATACAATATTTCAATCATTCTCTTGTCCCATACAAATAATGCAACTTAATTCATCCAACTGGACCTTTTGCTGTAGAAACACTGTATAAATGTTATGTTGATACAGAATGAAAAGTGCACTTTTATATTGCACTTGGAAATCAATATCTACTCTTTTGTTGGAAATTACATAATAAGTCTATATTCCTTTATGAATGCTTTTCCTACTGAGTAAATGAATTCAGTGCCTTGGAAAGAGAAGACATGCATCAGATTCATGACTGGTGGGACTTCTTTGAAGTGTAGGAAGTAAAAGCCTAGATTAACTTTGCCCCACACATATAAACAAGTCAGATTGCCAGGGAGTTAGACCAACAGCACTATTTCATGGTCTAAGCCAAGAGCAAGTAATGACAAAAAGACAATGGTTTATTTTGGAAAAAAATGTCTTATGCTTGTAGTCTCCTGAGACTTAACATTATTTGTCTTTAAAAAGTAGATTTTGGAAGCTATTAAGAATAGAAGAAGTTTTTAAAAGTTAACTTCTGTGTTTGGAAAAAGAAAAAAGGAAAAACAACCAAATATGACATGGAAAGTTTATTCCCTGTGCTACCACAACTAGTGTACTACCAAAATTAGTGAAGCAGTTGCAATAAGATAGATTCATCTAGTACTAGCCAATGAAATGTAGCTGAAAAAGTAAAAAGTTGCATGTAGTTACAAAGCACTCTATTTCCTGAAACACCACATGGTTCAAGAAGCACAAGAAACACAACACACTAGAAAAGACTAAAAATTCAAATATTGGAAGCCAAAACACACTGTCCTTGCTTACCCAAATACTTCTAATTAATTCCGTATGATAGCTTTCCAAGTGTGGTTGGCAGACTTGAGTGTATGCATTTCCTTTTTCAGAATCTGAATAATCAACAACACACAATCACACTTTCCAACAATAAAAATAGTTTAGAATTTAACCCTGAGTGGACATCATACTTAAGATTGCATATTTGAGTCCTAGAGAAGAAAGAGAGGAGTTTATTTATTTTACCCAATTTCATGTTGATGATAATGTTAAAGATGTTAACCTTCCACCATTACAGGTAATTTTAATGTCACTGTAACTGACTCTCCATACTGCAAAGTCACTTGAGCAAAAAGATGACCAGAAGCTCTTAATGGGGATGCTCTGATAAATCAGCCTTCTACTAAAATATAGAATGACAAATTTATTCATGTTCTAAATTCATTCATGGTCTTCACAACATTTTTACTTCTAAACTGCGGACACGTGTGTTTAACAGATTGACTGTTAGATGGATAAAAAACTGTCTGGATGGCCATGTCCAAAGATTTCCTCAAAACTCAAGTGGCAACCAAAAAGGAGTAGTGTTCCTCAAGGGTCCAGTACTATTTCAGGTCTTCATAAATAACATAGTGGGTGGGATTGACTGTTCCCTCAGCAAGTTTGCAGAAGACGCTGAGCTGAGTGGTGCAGTGCATTCACTTGAGGGCAAGAACACCATCCAGAGGGACCTTGACAGACTTGAGGAGTGGAAGTGCTCTGTGGTCTTTGTAGAGACCACATCGCACCTTTTCAATAGATAAAGGCAGCCTATGGGAAAGACAAAGCCAGACTTTTACCAGGACCTATAGTGGTAGGAGGAAAGGTAGCAGTAGATTTAGACTAGGAAGAGGTTAGACTGAAAAAGCTTGCTGAGAGAAGTTGTGGAAGCCCTGTCATTCAAAGTGTTCATAGCCAGGTGGGATAGGGTTTTGAGCACCCAGACCTTGTGAAAGATGTCCCTGGTCACAGCAGGAGGGTTGGACTAAGGCCCCTACTAACCCAAATAATTTTGTGATTCTATGGTTCATGTAATTCTGCACTTTTATATTGGTGATGGCCTATACAGTCTATAGTATTTAAATTTCTTAAGAAGAAATAAGCAAATTAAATCCTCTTCCATTTAATAGGAAATGGGTCTGAGAAGAGGAGGAAAGTTCCTGAAACCAGTTCTGTTCACTAATGTCACTGAGAATGTTAGCAATTCATTTTTTACAGCATTTTTTCGTTTAAAAAAAAGCCTTTCAAGCACTTTTTCCTACTTACAGTATATATTCTTTTGGGTTAATTAGAGCAGTGGGGCTAATTGACAGGCATTATATTGTTACAATACATACTAGGCTTTAAACGAAATTGAAGGAAAAATACTAATAAAGGGGGAAATACTCTTTAAATTTCCTATTGATAGCTGTTATTGAAATAAAAAAATATGTATTTGGTACTCTAGGGGAAAAATCATAACATGGTTTATGTAATCCTTCCTTAGACATTCAATAAGGTTATGTTGATTCAAAGCTCTTCTTAATGATAAAAATCCTCAATAAGCTTTGCATTATGAGTCGTGATTAAAGGCAAAAGAAAAAGAAGTCGATTGCATTTTTTTCTGTCAGGGGCATCATGACAAACATATATTTTAAATTCAAAGTGCAGCTGCATCAAACACAACATGCAGACTTCCTGCAATTAACTCAATAAATTCATCACTCTGCCTTAATTACAATGCCACTAGCTAGCATTAGCTTGAGCTGTAGTTCCAAGATGCAGAAAGATGTTCCTGTCCTCCCACAGGCTAATCCTGTTTCTTCTTATATGTCAAGTTGGTTTGTTTTGCTGGTGGGGGTTTTATTTTTGTTTGTTTTGGGGTTTTTATTTTTATTGGGGGGGGCAGTTAAGAGGGTTACTTTATCATTTTGTGAGAGGGTTGGGGTTTTTTTTAAATGTGGATCTATTTTATTAACTACTGTACAATGTGATTCTCTCTAATGACTCTTAGCGCACATACAGGAAAACATAGTTGGAAGGGAAGTATTTAAATTGCCTTCACCTCCCAAGGTCATTTTAAATTTACATTCAAATGCAGCATTTTTATTTAATTGCAAAAACACATTTAGAGAACATGGAATGAAGGATTTTAAAACATTATTTCAAAGGGAAAGCCTCCTTAGAACCACATATAACTGTTTAAACTTCTGATCAAAGATAACATTTTCAGCATGCAAAATTATAAATGTGAACAAGACAAAAAGGTTATTTGAGTCATCATTCACTGCAACACTGGAAAGATAGGTATGTATATATTGATATAATGCTTTGCCTCAAATTTGCTTTATAATTTTTGCACATTTAAAATGTGTGATGTTCAGGTTTCAAACACCTTTTCAGAGCGTAAAAGGATAGTCTAAAGTATATTCAATAGACAATACTTCTTTAACCATCAAAAATTAACAAGTTGGCCATGCTGATAAAATTCAATGTCTGGCATGTGGCAGAACATGAAAGAACATGTCTTTAAAGAAGAATTATACAGTGAATTTCTCACAGTGTTTCTGTACAATGTAATAGCTGCAAACATCCTCCCCACCCACCAAAAAGAAACCACAAATAAATGACAAAAAAGAAATCCCCATGAAACCAGGAAAAAAATATTTAAACCAGATTGTTCAAACTTAGAAGTGAGTTAGGAAAAATAGACTTCAAAATTAAACCCAAAATTTCATAAGCAGGTATTAAAGAATACACAACGGTCTTTGAAATGTCTGTTCCTCTTTATATGTTCAATTCTCTCAAGTACTTTAAATTATCTGTTACCTCTTTTTCTAGCTTCTTATTTTCAACAAACAGCATAAGAAAGTGAAGGAGCTTGTAAACTTTGCACTTATATGGGAGAGTGAAATGTAGGAGTAATTGTTCAGTTGTCCATCACATTCATAAGAGGCTGACATTTCTTTTTAATGGGAAGGATAACTGTCACACAATAGGATGAGCACTGAAATGAAGTTTAATATCCTAAAAGAGATGGATGCATCAAACAGTCTTCTACTTAATGACTGCTATAGCAAATAAAGCCATTATAGCAGTCCTTGTGAAAATGAGCTCAAGAATAAATACACATTTAAAAAGCAATTGAAATACCAGTATGATCAGAAAAATTATTTCACTAAATAAAATGTTCCAAACTGTTTATCTAAGAGCTTAAAACCACCTAGTCAAAATCTTGAAGAGCACATCCAGAGTTATTCTGGCGCTGTCCCCAAAGCCCATAGCATCTTTGGAATATCAGCCTTTAAAAAAATGTAGTGCTATGCGATTTAATATTGCTAGCAGAGTGCACAAAATTAACTGATGAGTTAACAATCATCTAATTTGATTTCTGACTATTTTCTCAGCTTTTAAGCAAAACTGAGAGTAAAACTTTGACTGAAAGCTAGTATGTCTGTTTTCAGTTATTCTGCAGTAAGGAACACTATAGAGATATTCAAAAATCATCTGGACATGTCACAGCCTTGAGTGACATGCCCTGGAGACTCTGATGGAATAGATGACCTCCAGTGGTTCCTCCAACCTTACCCTTCCTGTGATTCTGTGAAAATGATTTCATTCTTCACAGAAGGGACAGTCACCTCTCCTTGGGGTCTGCTCATGTTTCCTGAATATACTCAATATCTATGAGCTAATAATTGTGTGACAGTAAGAAGAGTTCTGGGAATATTAATTCTCTGTGTTTAGCATGGTCTTGTTACCTTAGTGTCATAAAAACTCTGAACTGTTGGTGTCAGTCCCTCATTTACAGTTCTAACATTGCTTAAGGATAATGGAAAGCCTTACACAAACTTGTAAAGCTTAACAAGACAAAGGCTTTTTAAATGGGCCTTTTATGTGAGCTAAGTGAGGGGTGAAGCCTGCAGTAATAGTTCATATTTCATGGGGACTTGGTTTTCATGAAATCATCTTGGTGTCATCTTTCATCCATAATACAGTATCAGTTCATTAAAATTCAATACAGCACTGAACTTGGTCAGACCGAAATGGGGCTGACAAACCTCATGTCTGATGCACAGATAACCAGACCTTATGAAGGTGAAAGTAGTTTTCAGTATCTGTACTGTTCACTTGATTGATTCCCTCTTAGAAGTCACATGGCTTAATGTTTCCTGCATGGCCTGCCACTGTCATGCAAACATGACCTGATAACACATTGTCAGGACTACTCCAGAGAGCTTACAGCAATCTAAAATCTTTTCACGGAGTGTGAAGTTCCATCTGAAATGTGCATATTTGATAAGCAGTTCCTCTTCTTCTATCTTTCATTTTCAGAAAGTTAATCTTCTGGGCTCCACTGAATCTTGTGTCAAAATGATCTGGCTCAAAAATGCATCAGGTAGCCCAATATCACTGAGCCCCTGGGAACAGACAGGTTTCCTTTCCCATCCTTGGACAGCTGCAAGAATGGGAGCAGCAATACGTTGTGCTGCTCCAACCCTTTCAAGGAGATGCACTTTCAGGTATCAGGATAAAAATCCATTTGAATTCAGTTCTATTACTGTCTGGTCCTTAGGGTTAGGCTCAGGTACAGAATATAAACCATTTTTCCTCTTGAAGAGGTGTTCTGAGCAAGTGGGCTGTGCTGTGTATGAAATCTATTTTGCCCATTTAATGTCCGCACATGATCTCAGTATTTCCTAGAACAATTTCAGGCAATGACAAGTTCCATGGATTATCACAGCAGTGCTTTGCTACACCTCTAGCACTCAGCATTTTGCTGTCTGAGTGTCTGTCCCCACGCTGTCAGGGATGACCTTATCTTTCACACCACACCAATCAAATCTGGGTGATAACGCCAGCTGCCTCTGCTATTTATATTGAAATAAAACAATCAGTGTCTACATTCACAAACCCAAATGTCAAGCAACAGGACTTTATGTGGCCTACAATTTGCTAGTCATTCACTAACCTCTCCTAAAGCATAAATAACTCCTTAGTTTAAAACAGTAATAGTTTAGTTTTTATGTGAGAAAGAATAGTTTGCCCACAACATCTCAGAAGTTGCCCTAGTACCTCACAATCCCCTATGCAGCAGATGTTTACCCTTGCTTCTGGAAATTGTCTGGGAGAGGAAACTCCAGAAAGACACACTGAGTTACAGAAATTAATTTCTAGGTCCGCTTTAACAAAATCCAGTGTTTCTTGCCCCATAAATCACCCTGAAGGAAACTTCCCTTAGTTGCTTCAGCTATTTCACAGCAACTCAATGTTGGTTTTCTGCATTTGCAGCTATTCAAAATAATTTTTTCTGTTTTTTAATTATTCGATAGATTTAAAAAGAAAGGAAAAAAGTGAAAAAATGAGGGATAAAATATCAATACTTTATTTCCAGGTAAAAGGGCTGCTAATGCAGTTTAATCAAAGCTGCTGACCTTGGTGCAAACACTAGATAATGCTGCATAATACAATACACCAAGGGAGGGATTGCAGTTGTACTGTTTAGATTGTATGAATGATATTTAAAAAATTGGTCCTGAGCACTATTAATTTCCTTTATTATTTTACATGTAGTCAAAGGAAAGTTCTCTCAAACACATTTTGTTAGACAGTGACACACAGGAAAAATCAAAGTTTCTTTGCTTTAGATGGTTTCACATCTGTTTTCTAATTAAAATAAACAGGGCAGGAGACCTTTTCTCCTTTTTAATGCCTCTATTTAAAATGATCAGATTAAGGTTGGGAGGCTTGACAGATCCACAGCCTTTCTGTTTGTCATCAGTATCAGGGCGGCCAAGAGGAAAATAAATCGTGCAGCTCTGTCCAGTCAAGGGCAGAGCTTGGCGTCCCCGCCTCACCTGAGCAGTGGGGATTTACCCCATGTTTCGGCTCAGAGTATTCCTGGGCTCTTCATCTTGGTTCCAACTGAGGTATTTGGTCAGGGCAAGGGGCAACAAAGGTTTTTTCAGCATCTCTGCAGGCTCGTACTTTGTTCCTCACGTCCAGACATCACTCTGATCCCTTAATTCTGTGTTGGATCGTTGTTTTCAGGCTCCTTTCAGTAAGTTTGGAGGGCTAGATTCCCATGGCATGCTGGTCCCGAGGTTATTTTGCATTCTCTCTGATGCCCCCTCCATGTCCCCTCCTCTCACCATCCGGGGAGAAGGGCCATCAACCTAGCCCCAGGCAGGGCCTTACCGATACAAAAGGAGCAATTAACGAAAACTACCGGTGATTACAATAACAAACAGGTAGAACTTCACCTTCTCAGCGACTGGTTTAACTGGTTTCACTCTGCAACCCTTTTTTTTTTTTTTCCCAAAAAAAATTGGCAGATTTTTCACTTATAACATAATGACAATATTTTTTACTTATAACATAATGACATAATTCTGCTGGAGTGATGGATTTTTCCTTTTGAGATGTGTGCTTCCAGATAAGATGGGAAGAGATTGCCCAGCATTCACTCCCATTGGGAGTGAAATGCCAAACATTTTTACTCCCAAACGTATCATGTCAGTGATTTGTGTCTTTCAAAGGTTGGAAGCAAACCATGGAATTAAAAGAGTGGAACCCTTCTCCACCTTGACTCTGAAAGAAGACGGTAACCTGCACTGTAACTGTATGCCATATTCACTGTACAGTATCCTCTCTTACACATTCACAGATCTGCTAAACATTATTAAACAAGAACTAGCTGCACAGCGCTGTGATGAGTCAAGTTTTAACAGGAAGCAAGAGCTGCTTTTCTAAGCATTTGAAAGGGGTAAAATGGGAGAATGAAACAATGATATTTTATTTCCAGTCTAGCCTGCAGCAGTGACTTGACAGTGAGACCAGTGAACTCTCTCAAAATTATTTTGAAGCTACCCTGAGGCAAAAAATCATCAAGATAGAAGAGCAGAGCTAAAACATAAAAACAAGCTTTTCAGCAGCAGAGCCATCCTCCCCATTAATCACACCAGCTGAAAGACATGCTTCTGTCCCCCTAAACTCCCTTTAAAATTACTATTTATAGTACATGTCATACAGTCAGCTAGCTCTACTAGGTCTTTTTTAGTATTTAATCATACAGATTATTTTCAGCACACTACTGGATTTTCCACATTCAGTTGCAGAAATACCACATAAAACACTGCACTTGACCAGAGCTTGTCTGAGATTTTAAAATTGAAGTTCCTTGTAAGAGAACAAGGTCCAAAGTTACTGAAATTCAGCTCTTCTAAATTAAAAACAAAGAAACAAACAAAACCACCCAAAAAACTGAAGAAAAAGCTATGCCAGGAAATGGTAAATACTTCCAAAACCAAATTTCTAGCCATATTTCAAAGCTAGACCTAGATTGTCACATTACATACAGGTAATTGACAGGTAAAAATTGAGGTTGACAGTTGAAATACCCAGTCCAGTGAACCTGCTGGATGGAGATAGCAAATTCCTCTGAATCAGGTCCTCAAGACTAACTAGAACTTGGAATAGATATACAATGCTCAGGACAAGAAGGAATTGAAGCACTGGTTGATTCAGCCATTTTGTCTGATTGACTGACGTGCTAGGTCCCAATGATTCTGGCAAAACTAATTGTCAAAATTGAAGATTATTTCTCTTGAGATGTGCTTTCAAATCCTCAATTATTTTTTAGAAATCTCTAACACATATTCATTTTGGTTATTGGCCCATATGAGAAGTGTGGTGTTTAGCCCGATGTACACCATTAAAATCATACCTGTGTGGTACAGGAGATAAGAAAGTCCCATAGTAAGTTAAGCATGAAGATGCAAAGTCTCTTTTATCTCCAAATATACTTCAGCTTGCCTTAAACAACTTCATAAGTTATAAAATGCTTCTGTATTGGATTGTAAGAGGCTATTTCTTCCTCGGATTTTGAAGATTTCTCAACAAAGGCATTTATAAGACATGGCTACTTTTCAGACTCAGCAGCACTCACCTGCTGTTTCACAACTTTTCAATATCTACTCAAGTTCTTTATAACTTCTCTACAAAGTCATAATTTGTTAATGAATAACTGTAATCAGAATTTAATATCAATAATACAACTTCTTATGGACAGACCTGTTTTGTTGGGGTTTTTTTCCTGCCTTATAGTGCTTAAGAATTTTTAAGGTTGTTTGTAAGCATTTCACAAATACCCAAGTACTCATAAGAAGAACACTGCTGATCTTGAAATGAACCTTTAAAGCCTGACCAGAAATGTAATCTCCTTAGTATTTTCTGCACCCACCTGCAGTGTGATTGTATTTGGAAGCAGTAAATTTTCAGTGCAGACTTTTCATTGACTGTTGTGGTTAATCTGATTTGGACATGAATTCCCTGCAATCGCAGACTTTGTACTGGTCTGACACAGGTAAATTTACGAGTGCTAGGCAACATAAGGGTAATTTAAACAGGAACTACCTTCAAAATGTTGCTGAATTACCTTGATAACGCCTCAAAACCAGCAATAAGCATAGTTAATTGTGGCAATAAAATGTGTGAAGTTAACATGTGTGAAGTATGAAGATTATGGCCTTTGTCAGGCTAGGTACTTCATGGGCACAAGAAAATCATGCTTCTTTTATCCTCACTGTTACTCAATGACTCCAAAAAATGAACCTAAGGCTCTAGCTAGTAAGAAACAGTATGTCCTGCTCTTCAGGCACTGTCTTGGTACTTCCTAACATTTCATGGACCACCTGCAAAGGAAACAGGCATTACTGATCTCCAAGAAGGCTGAATGAGGATAAGCACCTCAAGCACTCAGATCCTGTCTCTGTGGCAAACTGGCAGCTCTCCTCTTACAGATGTATGTTTGATTGGAAAAACAACTTATTCAGTGCAGTAAATGCAAACCATAAGATAGAGGAATTTTTTTCCTCCATTTCCTCAATAAGTCACACAGAATTGTGTGGCTGTCTGCTGAGCCACCTGGCTTTGGCCAAGGTCGCATTCAGGTACTTTGTTTTCAGAAGGCCCACAGCTACATGGCTTTGAACAGTATTGTTATGCTGGAGAGTACCAGCCATGGGTGCCTGTGACCTGGCTAGAGCCCTGCCCTCACTCCCACCCCTCCGCTATCCAAAGCCTATTCTGCAGCTGTGGCAGATTTGCTATGCTAGATGCATACTGACTGCCCAGGGGCACTCAAGGGATTAATGAGTAGTTTTGTAGCCAGCCCAACCCAAGAATCCCATGAATAATCAATGGTACTTGAGGCTCTTCGGGTAATTGAATTGCAAACCTAGTAATAACTAGAGATGTATCAGCAGCAGAATTATGCTTATGCCTGGCTGTAAATGTATAGACTAATGAAAAAAACTACTGATTGTGAGGATTATTAATCTACTTCTATACCTATATTAGAAAAGGAATCTCTATAAATTTGTGAATCTGATTAATGTTCTTCCTCTCTGAGTCACCCTCTAATTGTGCCTAAACCATGTGATTCTAGTACACCCAGTGGCAGGATTAAGAAAGAGGTAGAACACAGTAAGATTATACATATATTTTAAAGGTGTAAGGAAAATTTAACGCTAGAAAACTGATTTTAATGAGTTAGTCATGGGTAAACAGGTTAACAACACCACATGACTAAATGTTTCTCTGTAGAATGATTTCTAATTACAATAAGTTCTCCTCTGGACAGAGTAAATCAGCGCCATATCTCAGATTCCCTTTCTTTGTAAAATATTAGGTTAGAGCATAGGTGAATGTTAAAATTTGATGACTGAGGAAAGGTATTTTTTAATGCGTAACTAAAATCAGTATTGAAAATATTTTTTTTTTTCCTCTGTGACCAATAATGTCAAGAGATCAAGCAGTTAAATCAACAGGCACAATCAAGAGAGAAGAAGAATATTAGTCACAATTTTATATATATTTAACTACTGAAGTAGCAAGTGTGGCTTATGCAAAAGTTAAGTGATTATTACGTCTCTGGAAAGTAGAGATAGCCAAAATTTTAGTACAGACCTTGCCATTTTTCTCTGTAATGGCGTTGCATTTGTCATATGGTGACTAGTTTTCCTCTTGATTATTTTCAGAAGCAACAACTGGTGTTACTTTATAACCATTAACAAGTGGTGTCTTCCAACCCCATATTTCCATTGGTTTGTCAGAGAATTAGCGATTCTCTGACACAGGATTCTCCCTTTGGTGAGGTAAAGCGACAGTCACCTGTGATTTAACCAAGCAGCTGCCCCACTGTAGGGGAACATCATAGCACAAGGGACAAGATGAAAGGAAGGGACATGCATTTTCCGGCTGGATTTGTCACAAAGAGTATTTCTGTGATATCATCACGAACTTTCTGTTGTTCTTCAGAATATTCCTGATCACTCAAGAATGATAATTGCTGCTTCAACTGTTTGTAAGGCTATACCACAGCTGAAGAGATGGGTGTCCCAGAGGAGGTGGGGGAGCAGAATAAGAACCATAATTGTCTTTACCCATCCTTCAAGTCAATTACCAGTTGTGCTTACAAAGCAAAATTAATGACCTCATTGGAGAATTCACCTTGGCAGACATCAACAGAAAAGCTGTAATTGACCATACTCAGTTATTTGTAAAAGCAAATATTAAAAAGGTGCCTCCTCATCCATCTGCCTGAAGAGGGCCTTTTCTCCATCTGCTCCTATGTACTGCTACTCCAGCTACTACGATGCACTGC